>NW_027660427.1:0-210336 GCF_963280865.1 Gymnoscopelus braueri | reverse complement strand
TAGGGGAGGTAGAGAGTAACATATTATAATACCAGCCTGTAGGAGGAGGTAGAGAGTAACATATTATAATACCAGCCTGTAGGGGGAGGTAGAGAGTAACATATTATAATACCAGCCTGTAGGGGGAGGTAGAGAGTAACATATTATAATACCAGCCTGTAGGGGGAGGTAGAGAGTAACATATTATAATACCAGCCTGTAGGGGGAGGTAGAGAGTAACATATTATAATACCAGCCTGTAGGGGGAGGTAGAGAGTAACATATTATAGTACCAGCCTGTAGGGGGAGGTAGAGAGTCACATATTATAATACCAGCCTGTAGGGGGAGGTAGAGAGTAACATATTATAATACCAGCCTGTAGGGGGAGGTAGAGAGTCACATATTATAATACCAGCCTGTAGGGGAGGTAGAGAGTAACATATTATAATACCAGCCTGTAGGGGGAGATAGAGAGTAACATATTATAATACCAGCCTGTAGGGGGAGGTAGAGAGTAACATATTATAATACCAGCCTGTAGAGGGAGGTAGAGAGTAACATATTATAATACCAGCCTGTAGGGGGAGGTACAGAGTAACATATTATAATACCAGCCTGTAGGGGGAGATAGAGAGTAACATATTATAATACCAGCCTGTAGGGGGAGGTAGAGAGTAACATATTATAGTACCAGCCTGTAGGGGGAGGTAGAGAGTCACATATTATAATACCAGCCTGTAGGGGAGGTAGAGAGTAACCTTATTATAATACCAGCCTGTAGGGGGAGGTAGAGAGTCACATATTATAATACCAGCCTGTAGGGGAAAATGTCACCAAAGTGCTTATCTCAGCCCAAAAATGCTATTTTGAGCCACGATTTTTTAAAGAAAGTGGGTGTCAGTTTTGTCTGAAGGAAGGCATTGGGGCTCATGTATTTTGTGTTGGGCTCCTAAAACCCACTTTTAGAGACCTCACAAAGTCAGCAGCCACTTAGAATGTACTGGGAACAAGTTACAGGAAAATGTCACCAAAGTGCTTATCTCAGTCTAAAAATGCTATTTTGACCCAAGATTTTTTAAAGAAAGTGGGTGTCAGTTTTGTCTGAAAGAAGGCATTAGGGCTCATGTATTTTGTGTTGGGCTCCTAAAACCCACTTTTAGAGACCTCACAAAGTCAGCAGCCACTTAGAATGTACTGGGAACAAGTTACAGGAAAATGTCACCAAAGTGCTTATCTCAGTCTAATAATGCTATTTTGACCCAAGATTTTTTTAAGAAAGTGGAAGTCAGTTTTGTCTGAAAGAAGGCATTAGGGCTCATGTATTTTGTGTTGGGCTCCTAAAACCCAATTTTACAGACCTCACAAAGTCAGCAGCCACTTAAAATGTACTGGGAACAAGTTACAGGAAAATGTCACCAAAGTGCTTATCTCAGCCCAAAAATGCTATTTTGAACCACGATTTTTTAAAGAAAGTGGGTGTCAGTTCTGTCTGAAGGAAGGCATTAGGGCTCATGTATTTTGTGTTGGGCTCCTAAAACCCACTTTTAGAGACCTCACAAAGTCAGCAGCCACTTAGAATGTACTGGGAACAAGTTACAGGAAAATGTCACCAAAGTGCTTATCTCAGCCCAAAAATGCCATTTTGAGCCACGATTTTTTAAGGAAAGTGGGTGTCAGTTTTGTATGAAGGAAGGCATTGGGGCTCATGTATTTTGTGTTGGGCTCCTAAAACCCACTTTTAGAGACCTCACAAAGTCAGCAGCCACTTAGAATGTACTGGGAACAAGTTACAGGAAAATGTCACCAAAGTGCTTATCTCAGTCTAATAATGCTATTTTGACCCAAGATTTTTTTAAGAAAGTGGAAGTCAGTTTTGTCTGAAAGAAGGCATTAGGGCTCATGTATTTTGTGTTGGGCTCCTAAAACCCAATTTTACAGACCTCACAAAGTCAGCAGCCACTTAAAATGTACTGGGAACAAGTTACAGGAAAATGTCACCAAAGTGCTTATCTCAGCCCAAAAATGCTATTTTGCACCACGATTTTTTAAAGAAAGTGGGTGTCAGTTCTGTCTGAAGGAAGGCATTAGGGCTCATGTATTTTGTGTTGGGCTCCTAAAACCCACTTTTAGAGACCTCACAAAGTCAGCAGCCACTTAGAATGTACTGGGAACAAGTTACAGGAAAATGTCACCAAAGTGCTTATCTCAGCCCAAAAATGCCATTTTGAGCCACGATTTTTTAAGGAAAGTGGGTGTCAGTTTTGTATGAAGGAAGGCATTGGGGCTCATGTATTTTGTGTTGGGCTCCTAAAACCCACTTTTAGAGACCTCACAAAGTCAGCAGCCACTTAGAATGTACTGGGAACAAGTTACAGGAAAATTTCAAAATAGCATTTTTAGGCTGAGATAAGCACTTTTGTGACACTTTCCTGTAACTTGTTCCCAGTACATTCTAAGTGGCTGCTGACTTTGTGAGGTCTCTAAAAGTGGGTTTTAGGAGCCCAACACAAAATACATGAGCCCTAATGCCTTCCTTCAGACAAAACTGACACCCACTTTCTTAAAAATACGTATTATAATATGTGACTCTCTACCTCCCCCTACAGGCTGGTATTATAATATGTTACTCTCTACCTCCCCCTACAGGCTGGTATTATAATATGTTACTCTCTACCTCCCCCTACAGGCTGGTATTATAATATTTGACTCTCTACCTCCCCCTACAGGCTGGTATTATAATATGTTACTCTCTACCTCCCCTTACAGGCTGGTATTATAATATGTTACTCTCTACCTCCCCCTACAGGCTGGTATTATAATATGTTACTCTCTACCTACCCCTACAGGCTGGTATTATAATATGTGACTCTCTACCTCCCCCTACAGGCTGGTATTATAATATGTTACTCTCTACCTCCCCCTACAGGCTGGTATTATAATATGTGACTCTCTACCTCCCCCTACAGGCTGGTATTATAATATGTGACTCTCTACCTCCCCCTACAGGCTGGTATTATAATATGTGACTCTCTACCTCCCCCTACAGGCTGGTATTATAATAATTACTCTCTACCTCCCCCTACAGGCTGGTATTATAATATGTTACTCTCTACCTCCCTCTACAGGCTGGTATTATAATATGTTACTCTCTACCTCCCCCTACAGACTGGTATTATACTATATTACTCTCTACCTCCCCCTACAGGCTGGTATTATAATATGTTACTCTCTACCTCCCTCTACAGGCTGGTATTATAATATCTTAATCTCTACCTCCCCCTACAGACTGGTATTATACTATGTTACTCTCTACCTCCCCCTACAGGCTGGTATAATATGTTACTCTCTACCTCCCCCTAGAGGCTGGTATTATAATATGTTACTCTCTACCTCCCCCTAGAGACTCGTATTATACTATGTTACTCTCTACCTCCCCCTACAGGCTGGTATTATAATATGTTACTCTCTACCTCCCCCTACAGGTTGGTATTATAATATGTGACTCTCTACCTCCCCCTACAGGCTGGTATTATAATATGTTACTCTCTACCTCCCCCTACAGGCTGGTATTATAATATGTTACTCTCTACCTCCCTCTACAGGCTGGTATTATAATATGTTACTCTCTACCTCCCCCTACAGGCTGGTATTATAATATGTTACTCTCTACCTCCCTCTACAGGCTGGTATTATAATATCTTACTCTCTACCTCCCCCTAAAGACTGGTATTATACTTTGTTACTCTCTAACTCCCCCTACAGGCTGGTATAATTATATATGTTACTCTCTACCTCCCCCTAGAGGCTGGTATTATAATATGTTACTCTTTACCTCCCCCTAGAGACTGGTATTATACTATGTTACTCTCTACCTCCCCCTACAGGCTGGTATTATAATATGTTACTCTCTACCTCCCCCTACAGGCTGGTATTATAATATGTGACTCTCTACCTCCCTCTACAGGCTGGTATTATAATATGTTACTCTCTACCTCCCCCTACAGGCTGGTATTATAATATGTGACTCTCTACCTCCCCCTACAGGCTGGTATTATAATATGTTACTCTCTACCTCCCCCTACAGGCTGGTATTATAATATGTTACTCTATACCTCCCCCTACATGCTGGTATTATAATATGTTACTCTCTACCTCCCCCTACAGGCTGGTATTATACTATGTTACTCTCTACCTCCCCCTAAAGGCTGGTATTATAATATGTTACTCTCTACCTCCCCCTACAGGATGGTATAATAATATGTTAATCTCTACCAATCGATTGATCAATCGGTCGAACAATTAACCCCGGCCCCTCCCCCAGCCACTATGTGGGCGTGGCATATCACCTTGGGGGTGTGGTTTCGAGCCGGGGGTGTGGCCTATTGGTGAGGGGGGAGTGGTTTGGAGCTGTGGGCTTGGCCTATCACCAAGGGGGTGTGGTTTGGAGCTATGGGCGTGGCCTATCGCCAAGGGGGGGTGTGGTTTAAGGCTAGGGGTGTGGCCTATCGCCATGGGGGCGTGGTTTGGTGCTGGGGACGTGGCCTGTCGGCTTGGGGCGAGGGGCTGTGGTTTGAAGCTGGGGGCGTGGCCTATCGCCATCGGGGCGTGGTTTGGAGCGGGGGGCGTGGCCTGTCGGCTTGGGGGCGTGGTTTACAGCAGTGGGACTCAAAAATAGCAGATCTACAAGCTCGTAGATCATAGCTCTACGAACTTGTAGATCTGATATCGGCTGGGGGTGGGCGTGGCCTATCACCCCGGGGGGTGGGGTCTGAAGCTGTGGGCGGGGCCTATTGGCTTGGGGGCGTGGTTTGAAGCTGGGGGCGTGGCTTATCGGCGTGGGGGCGTGTTTTACAGCAGTGGGACTCAAAAATAGCAGATCTACAAGCTCGTAGATCATAGCTCTACGAGCTTGTAGATCTGATATCGGCTGGGGGTGGGCGTGGCCTATCACCCCGGGGGGTGGGGTCTGAAGCTGTGGGCGGGGCCTATTGGCTTGGGGGCGAAAAAATAGCAGATCTACAAGCTCGTAGAGCATAGCTCTACGAGCTTGTAGATCTGCTATTTTTGAGTCCCACTGCTGTATACCACGACCCCAAGCCAACAAGCCACGCCCCCAGCTCCAAACCACATCCCCATGGCGATAGGCCACGCCCCCAGCTTCAAACCACACACCCCTCGCCGATAGAGGACAAGCACACGGCTTAAGACCCCAATCCAAGGGGAAAGGCCACGCCCCCAAGCCGACAGGCCCCGCCCCCCCGCTCCAAACCACGCCCCCATGGCGATAGGCCACGCCCCCAGCTTCAAACCACAGCCCCCTCGCCGATAGAGGACAAGCACACAGCTTAAAACCCCAATCCAAGGGGAAAGGCCACGCCCCCGGCTTGAAACCACGCCCCCAAGCCAATAGGCCCCGCCCACAGCTTCAGACCCCACCCCCCGGGGTGATAGGCCACGCCCACCCCCAGCCGATATCAGATCTACAAGCTCGTAGAGCTATGATCTACGAGCTTGTAGATCTGCTATTACTGAGTCCCACTGCTGTAAACCACGCCCCCAAGCCGATAAGCCACGCCCCCAGCTTCAAACCACGCCTCCAAGCCGACAGGCCCCCGCCCACAGCTTCATACCCCACCCCCCGGGGTGATAGGCCACGCCCAACCCCAGCCGATATCAGATCTACAAGCTCGTAGAACTATGCTCTACGAGCTTGTAGATCTGCTATTTTTGAGTCCCACTGCTGTATACCACGCCCCCAAGCCAACAAGCCACGCCCCCAGCTCCAAACCACGCCCCCATGGCGATAGGCCACGCCCCCAGCTTCAAACCACACACCCCTCGCCGATAGAGGACAAGCACACGGCTTAAGACCCCAATCCAACGGGAAAGGCCACGCCCCCAGCTTGAAACCACGCCCCCAAGCCAATAGGCCCCGCCCAGAGCTTCAGACCCCATCCCCCGGGGTGATAGGCCACGCCCACCCCCAGCCGATATCAGATCTACAAGCTCGTAGAGTCCCACTGCTGTAAACCACGCCCCCAAGCCGACAGGCCACGCCCCCCGCTCCAAACCACGCCCCGATGGCGATAGGCCACGCCCCCAGCTTCAAACCACAGCCCCTCGCCCCAAGCCGACAGGCCACGCCCCAAGCTCCAAACCACGCCCCCATGTCGATAGGCTACGCCCCTAGCCTTAAACCACACCCCCTTGGCGATAGGCCACGCCCATAGCTCCAAACCACACCCCCTTGGTGATAGGCCAAGCCCACAGCCCCAAACCACTTCCCCCTCACCAATAGGCCACACCCCCGGCTCGAAACCACACCCCCAAGGTGATAGGCCACGCCCACATAGTGGCTGGGGGAGGGGCCGGGGTTAATTGTTCGACCGATTGATCAATCGATTGGTAGAGAGTAACATATTATTATACCAGCCTGTAGGGGGAGGTAGAGAGTAACATATTATAATACCAGCCTGTAGGGGGAGGTAGAGAGTCACATATTATAATACCAACCTGTAGGGGGAGGTAGAGAGTAACATATTATAATACCAGCCTGTAGGGGGAGGTAGAGAGTAACATAGTATAATACCAGTCTCTAGGGGGAGGTAGAGAGTAACATATTATAATACCAGCCTCTAGGGGGAGGTAGAGAGTAACATATTATTATACCAGCCTGTAGGGGGAGGTAAAGAGTAACATAGTATAATACCAGTCTGTAGGGGGAGGTAGAGAGTAAGATATTATAATACCAGCCTGTAGAGGGAGGTAGAGAGTAACATATTATAATACCAGCCTGTAGGGGGAGGTAGAGAGTAACATATTATAATACCAGCCTGTAGGGGGAGGTAGAGAGTCACATATTATAATACCAACCTGTAGGGGGAGGTAGAGAGTAACATATTATAATACCAGCCTGTAGGGGGAGGTAGAGAGTCACATATTATAATACCAGCCTGTAGGGGGAGGTAGAGAGTCACATATTATAATACCAGCCTGTAGGGGGAGGTAGAGAGTCACATATTATAATACCAGCCTGTAGGGGGAGGTAGAGAGTAACATATTATAATACCAGCCTGTAGGGGGAGGTAGAGAGTCACATATTATAATACCAGCCTGTAGGGGAGGTAGAGAGTAACATATTATAATACCAGCCTGTAGGAGGAGGTAGAGAGTAACATATTATAATACCAGCCTGTAGGGGGAGGTAGAGAGTAACATATTATAATACCAGCCTGTAGGGGGAGGTAGAGAGTAACATATTATAATACCAGCCTGTAGGGGGAGGTAGAGAGTAACATATTATAATACCAGCCTGTAGGGGGAGGTAGAGAGTAACATATTATAATACCAGCCTGTAGGGGGAGGTAGAGAGTAACATATTATAGTACCAGCCTGTAGGGGGAGGTAGAGAGTCACATATTATAATACCAGCCTGTAGGGGGAGGTAGAGAGTAACATATTATAATACCAGCCTGTAGGGGGAGGTAGAGAGTCACATATTATAATACCAGCCTGTAGGGGAGGTAGAGAGTAACATATTATAATACCAGCCTGTAGGGGGAGGTAGAGAGTAACATATTATAATACCAGCCTGTAGGGGGAGGTAGAGAGTAACATATTATAATACCAGCCTGTAGAGGGAGGTAGAGAGTAACATATTATAATACCAGCCTGTAGGGGGAGGTAGAGAGTAACATATTATAATACCAGCCTGTAGGGGGAGGTAGAGAGTAACATATTATAATACCAGCCTGTAGGGGGAGGTAGAGAGTAACATATTATAGTACCAGCCTGTAGGGGGAGGTAGAGAGTCACATATTATAATACCAGCCTGTAGGGGAGGTAGAGAGTAACCTATTATAATACCAGCCTGTAGGGGGAGGTAGAGAGTCACATATTATAATACCAGCCTGTAGGGGAAAATGTCACCAAAGTGCTTATCTCAGCCCAAAAATGCTATTTTGAGCCACGATTTTTTAAAGAAAGTGGGTGTCAGTTTTGTCTGAAGGAAGGCATTGGGGCTCATGTATTTTGTGTTGGGCTCCTAAAACCCACTTTTAGAGACCTCACAAAGTCAGCAGCCACTTAGAATGTACTGGGAACAAGTTACAGGAAAATGTCACCAAAGTGCTTATCTCAGTCTAAAAATGCTATTTTGACCCAAGATTTTTTAAAGAAAGTGGGTGTCAGTTTTGTCTGAAAGAAGGCATTAGGGCTCATGTATTTTGTGTTGGGCTCCTAAAACCCACTTTTAGAGACCTCACAAAGTCAGCAGCCACTTAGAATGTACTGGGAACAAGTTACAGGAAAATGTCACCAAAGTGCTTATCTCAGTCTAATAATGCTATTTTGACCCAAGATTTTTTTAAGAAAGTGGAAGTCAGTTTTGTCTGAAAGAAGGCATTAGGGCTCATGTATTTTGTGTTGGGCTCCTAAAACCCAATTTTACAGACCTCACAAAGTCAGCAGCCACTTAAAATGTACTGGGAACAAGTTACAGGAAAATGTCACCAAAGTGCTTATCTCAGCCCAAAAATGCTATTTTGAACCACGATTTTTTAAAGAAAGTGGGTGTCAGTTCTGTCTGAAGGAAGACATTAGGGCTCATGTATTTTGTGTTGGGCTCCTAAAACCCACTTTTAGAGACCTCACAAAGTCAGCAGCCACTTAGAATGTACTGGGAACAAGTTACAGGAAAATGTCACCAAAGTGCTTATCTCAGCCCAAAAATGCCATTTTGAGCCACGATTTTTTAAGGAAAGTGGGTGTCAGTTTTGTATGAAGGAAGGCATTGGGGCTCATGTATTTTGAGTTGGGCTCCTAAAACCCACTTTTAGAGACCTCACAAAGTCAGCAGCCACTTAGAATGTACTGGGAACAAGTTACAGGAAAATGTCACCAAAGTGCTTATCTCAGTCTAATAATGCTATTTTGACCCAAGATTTTTTTAAGAAAGTGGAAGTCAGTTTTGTCTGAAAGAAGGCATTAGGGCTCATGTATTTTGTGTTGGGCTCCTAAAACCCAATTTTACAGACCTCACAAAGTCAGCAGCCACTTAAAATGTACTGGGAACAAGTTACAGGAAAATGTCACCAAAGTGCTTATCTCAGCCCAAAAATGCTATTTTGAACCACGATTTTTTAAAGAAAGTGGGTGTCAGTTCTGTCTGAAGGAAGGCATTAGGGCTCATGTATTTTGTGTTGGGCTCCTAAAACCCACTTTTAGAGACCTCACAAAGTCAGCAGCCACTTAGAATGTACTGGGAACAAGTTACAGGAAAATGTCACCAAAGTGCTTATCTCAGCCCAAAAATGCCATTTTGAGCCACGATTTTTTAAGGAAAGTGGGTGTCAGTTTTGTATGAAGGAAGGCATTGGGGCTCATGTATTTTGTGTTGGGCTCCTAAAACCCACTTTTAGAGACCTCACAAAGTCAGCAGCCACTTAGAATGTACTGGGAACAAGTTACAGGAAAATGTCACCAAAGTGCTTATCTCAGTCTAATAATGCTATTTTGACCCAAGATTTTTTTAAGAAAGTGGAAGTCAGTTTTGTCTGAAAGAAGGCATTAGGGCTCATGTATTTTGTGTTGGGCTCCTAAAACCCAATTTTACAGACCTCACAAAGTCAGCAGCCACTTAAAATGTACTGGGAACAAGTTACAGGAAAATGTCACCAAAGTGCTTATCTCAGCCCAAAAATGCTATTTTGAACCACGATTTTTTAAAGAAAGTGGGTGTCAGTTCTGTCTGAAGGAAGGCATTAGGGCTCATGTATTTTGTGTTGGGCTCCTAAAACCCACTTTTAGAGACCTCACAAAGTCAGCAGCCACTTAGAATGTACTGGGAACAAGTTACAGGAAAATGTCACCAAAGTGCTTATCTCAGCCCAAAAATGCCATTTTGAGCCACGATTTTTTAAGGAAAGTGGGTGTCAGTTTTGTATGAAGGAAGGCATTGGGGCTCATGTATTTTGTGTTGGGCTCCTAAAACCCACTTTTAGAGACCTCACAAAGTCAGCAGCCACTTAGAATGTACTGGGAACAAGTTACAGGAAAATTTCAAAATAGCATTTTTAGGCTGAGATAAGCACTTTTGTGACACTTTCCTGTAACTTGTTCCCAGTACATTCTAAGTGGCTGCTGACTTTGTGAGGTCTCTAAAAGTGGGTTTTAGGAGCCCAACACAAAATACATGAGCCCTAATGCCTTCCTTCAGACAAAACTGACACCCACTTTCTTAAAAATACGTATTATAATATGTGACTCTCTACCTCCCCCTACAGGCTGGTATTATAATATGTTACTCTCTACCTCCCCCTACAGGCTGGTATTATAATATGTTACTCTCTACCTCCCCCTACAGGCTGGTATTATAATATTTGACTCTCTACCTCCCCCTACAGGCTGGTATTATAATATGTTACTCTCTACCTCCCCTTACAGGCTGGTATTATAATATGTTACTCTCTACCTCCCCCTACAGGCTGGTATTATAATATGTTACTCTCTACCTACCCCTACAGGCTGGTATTATAATATGTGACTCTCTACCTCCCCCTACAGGCTGGTATTATAATATGTTACTCTCTACCTCCCCCTACAGGCTGGTATTATAATATGTGACTCTCTACCTCCCCCTACAGGCTGGTATTATAATATGTGACTCTCTACCTCCCCCTACAGGCTGGTATTATAATATGTGACTCTCTACCTCCCCCTACAGGCTGGTATTATAATAATTACTCTCTACCTCCCCCTACAGGCTGGTATTATAATATGTTACTCTCTACCTCCCTCTACAGGCTGGTATTATAATATGTTACTCTCTACCTCCCCCTACAGACTGGTATTATACTATATTACTCTCTACCTCCCCCTACAGGCTGGTATTATAATATGTTACTCTCTACCTCCCTCTACAGGCTGGTATTATAATATCTTAATCTCTACCTCCCCCTACAGACTGGTATTATACTATGTTACTCTCTACCTCCCCCTACAGGCTGGTATAATATGTTACTCTCTACCTCCCCCTAGAGGCTGGTATTATAATATGTTACTCTCTACCTCCCCCTAGAGACTCGTATTATACTATGTTACTCTCTACCTCCCCCTACAGGCTGGTATTATAAATGTTACTCTCTACCTCCCCCTACAGGTTGGTATTATAATATGTGACTCTCTACCTCCCCCTACAGGCTGGTATTATAATATGTTACTCTCTACCTCCCCCTACAGGCTGGTATTATAATATGTTACTCTCTACCTCCCTCTACAGGCTGGTATTATAATATGTTACTCTCTACCTCCCCCTAGAGACTCGTATTATACTATGTTACTCTCTACCTCCCCCTACAGGCTGGTATTATAAATGTTACTCTCTACCTCCCCCTACAGGTTGGTATTATAATATGTGACTCTCTACCTCCCCCTACAGGCTGGTATTATAATATGTTACTCTCTACCTCCCCCTACAGGCTGGTATTATAATATGTTACTCTCTACCTCCCTCTACAGGCTGGTATTATAATATCTTACTCTCTACCTCCCCCTACAGACTGGTATTATACTATGTTACTCTTTACCTCCCCCTACAGGCTGGTATAATAATATGTTACTCTCTACCTCCCCCTAGAGGCTGGTATTATAATATGTTACTCTCTACCTCCCCCTAGAGACTGGTATTATACTATGTTACTCTCTACCTCCCCCTACAGGCTGGTATTATAATATGTTACTCTCTACCTCCCCCTACAGGTTGGTATTATAATATGTGACTCTCTACCTCCCCCTACAGGCTGGTATTATAATATGTTACTCTCTACCTCCCCCTACAGGCTGGTATAATAATATGTTACTCTCTACCAATCGATTGATCAATCGGTCGAACAATTAACCCCGGCCCCTCCCCCAGCCACTATGTGGGCGTGGCCTATCACCTTGGGGGTGTGGTTTCGAGCCGGGGGTGTGGCCTATTGGTGAGGGGGAAGTGGTTTGGGGCTGTGGGCTTGGCCTATCACCAAGGGGGTGTGGTTTGGAGCTATGGGCGTGGCCTATCGCCAAGGGGGTGTGGTTTAAGGCTAGGGGCGTAGCCTATCGACATGGGGGCGTGGTTTGGAGCTTGGGGCGTGGCCTGTCGGCTTGGGGCGAGGGGCTGTGGTTTGAAGCTGGGGGCGTGGCCTATCGCCATCGGGGCGTGGTTTGGAGCGGGGGGCGTGGCCTGTCGGCTTGGGGGCGTGGTTTACAGCAGTGGGACTCTACGAGCTTGTAGATCTGATATCGGCTGGGGGTGGGCGTGGCCTATCACCCCGGGGGATGGGGTCTGAAGCTCTGGGCGGGGCCTATTGGCTTGGGGGCGTGGTTTCAAGCTGGGGGCGTGGCCTTTCCCGTTGGATTGGGGTCTTAAGCCGTGTGCTTGTCCTCTATCGGCGAGGGGTGTGTGGTTTGAAGCTGGGGGCGTGGCCTATCGCCATGGGGGCGTGGTTTGGAGCTGGGGGCGTGGCTTGTTGGCTTGGGGGCGTGGTATACAGCAGTGGGACTCAAAAATAGCAGATCTACAAGCTCGTAGAGCATAGTTCTACGAGCTTGTAGATCTGATATCGGCTGGGGTTGGGCGTGGCCTATCACCCCGGGGGGTGGGGTATGAAGCTGTGGGCGGGGGCCTGTCGGCTTGGAGGCGTGGTTTGAAGCTGGGGGCGTGGCTTATCGGCTTGGGGGCGTGGTTTACAGCAGTGGGACTCAGTAATAGCAGATCTACAAGCTCGTAGATCATAGCTCTACGAGCTTGTAGATCTGATATCGGCTGGGGGTGGGCGTGGCCTATCACCCCGGGGGGTGGGGTCTGAAGCTGTGGGCGGGGCCTATTGGCTTGGGGGCGTGGTTTCAAGCCGGGGGCGTGGCCTTTCCCCTTGGATTGGGGTTTTAAGCTGTGTGCTTGTCCTCTATCGGCGAGGGGGCTGTGGTTTGAAGCTGGGGGCGTGGCCTATCGCCATGGGGGCGTGGTTTGGAGCGGGGGGGCGGGGCCTGTCGGCTTGGGGGCGTGGCCTTTCCCCTTGGATTGGGGTCTTAAGCCGTGTGCTTGTCCTCTATCGGCGAGGGGTGTGTGGTTTGAAGCTGGGGGCGTGGCCTATCGCCATGGGGATGTGGTTTGGAGCTGGGGGCGTGGCTTGTTGGCTTGGGGTCGTGGTATACAGCAGTGGGACTCAAAAATAGCAGATCTACAAGCTCGTAGAGCTATGCTCTACGAGCTTGTAGATCTGCTATTTTTTCGCCCCCAAGCCAATAGGCCCCGCCCACAGCTTCAGACCCCACCCCCCGGGGTGATAGGCCACGCCCACCCCCAGCCGATATCAGATCTACAAGCTCGTAGAGCTATGATCTACGAGCTTGTAGATCTGCTATTTTTGAGTCCCACTGCTGTAAAACACGCCCCCACGCCGATAAGCCACGCCCCCAGCTTCAAACCACGCCCCCAAGCCAATAGGCCCCGCCCACAGCTTCAGACCCCACCCCCCGGGGTGATAGGCCACGCCCACCCCCAGCCGATATCAGATCTACAAGTTCGTAGAGCTATGATCTACGAGCTTGTAGATCTGCTATTTTTGAGTCCCACTGCTGTAAACCACGCCCCCAAGCCGACAGGCCACGCCCCCCGCTCCAAACCACGCCCCGATGGCGATAGGCCACGCCCCCAGCTTCAAACCACAGCCCCTCGCCCCAAGCCGACAGGCCACGTCCCCAGCACCAAACCACGCCCCCATGGCGATAGGCCACACCCCTAGCCTTAAACCACACCCCCCCTTGGCGATAGGCCACGCCCATAGCTCCAAACCACACCCCCTTGGTGATAGGCCAAGCCCACAGCTCCAAACCACTCCCCCCTCACCAATAGGCCACACCCCCGGCTCGAAACCACACCCCCAAGGTGATATGCCACGCCCACATAGTGGCTGGGGGAGGGGCCGGGGTTAATTGTTCGACCGATTGATCAATCGATTGGTAGAGATTAACATATTATTATACCATCCTGTAGGGGGAGGTAGAGAGTAACATATTATAATACCAGCCTTTAGGGGGAGGTAGAGAGTAACATAGTATAATACCAGCCTGTAGGGGGAGGTAGAGAGTAACATATTATAATACCAGCATGTAGGGGGAGGTATAGAGTAACATATTATAATACCAGCCTGTAGGGGGAGGTAGAGAGTAACATATTATAATACCAGCCTGTAGGGGGAGGTAGAGAGTCACATATTATAATACCAGCCTGTAGGGGGAGGTAGAGAGTAACATATTATAATACCAGCCTGTAGAGGGAGGTAGAGAGTCACATATTATAATACCAGCCTGTAGGGGGAGGTAGAGAGTAACATATTATAATACCAGCCTGTAGGGGGAGGTAGAGAGTAACATAGTATAATACCAGTCTCTAGGGGGAGGTAAAGAGTAACATATTATAATACCAGCCTCTAGGGGGAGGTAGAGAGTAACATATATAATTATACCAGCCTGTAGGGGGAGTTAGAGAGTAACATAGTATAATACCAGTCTTTAGGGGGAGGTAGAGAGTAAGATATTATAATACCAGCCTGTAGAGGGAGGTAGAGAGTAACATATTATAATACCAGCCTGTAGGGGGAGGTAGAGAGTAACATATTATAATACCAGCCTGTAGAGGGAGGTAGAGAGTAACATATTATAATACCAGCCTGTAGGGGGAGGTAGAGAGTAACATATTATAATACCAGCCTGTAGGGGGAGGTAGAGAGTCACATATTATAATACCAACCTGTAGGGGGAGGTAGAGAGTAACATATTATAATACCAGCCTGTAGGGGGAGGTAGAGAGTAACATAGTATAATACGAGTCTCTAGGGGGAGGTAGAGAGTAACATATTATAATACCAGCCTCTAGGGGGAGGTAGAGAGTAACATATTATACCAGCCTGTAGGGGGAGGTAGAGAGTAACATAGTATAATACCAGTCTGTAGGGGGAGGTAGAGATTAAGATATTATAATACCAGCCTGTAGAGGGAGGTAGAGAGTAACATATTATAATACCAGCCTGTAGGGGGAGGTAGAGAGTAATATAGTATAATACCAGTCTGTAGGGGGAGGTAGAGAGTAACATATTATAATACCAGCCTGTAGAGGGAGGTAGAGAGTAACATATTATAATACCAGCCTGTAGGGGGAGGTAGAGAGTAATTATTATAATACCAGCCTGTAGGGGGAGGTAGAGAGTCACATATTATAATACCAGCCTGTAGGGGGAGGTAGAGAGTCACATATTATAATACCAGCCTGTAGGGGGAGGTAGAGAGTCACATATTATAATACCAGCCTGTAGGGGGAGGTAGAGAGTAACATATTATAATACCAGCCTGTAGGGGGAGGTAGAGAGTCACATATTATAATACCAGCCTGTAGGGGTAGGTAGAGAGTAACATATTATAATACCAGCCTGTAGGGGGAGGTAGAGAGTAACATATTATAATACCAGCCTGTAAGGGGAGGTAGAGAGTAACATATTATAATACCAGCCTGTAGGGGGAGGTAGAGAGTCAAATATTATAATACCAGCCTGTAGGGGGAGGTAGAGAGTAACATATTATAATACCAGCCTGTAGGGGGAGGTAGAGAGTAACATATTATAATACCAGCCTGTAGGGGGAGGTAGAGAGTCACATATTATAATACGTATTTTTAAGAAAGTGGGTGTCAGTTTTGTCTGAAGGAAGGCATTAGGGCTCATGTATTTTGTGTTGGGCTCCTAAAACCCACTTTTAGAGACCTCACAAAGTCAGCAGCCACTTAGAATGTACTGGGAACAAGTTACAGGAAAGTGTCACAAAAGTGCTTATCTCAGCCTAAAAATGCTATTTTGAAATTTTCCTGTAACTTGTTCCCAGTACATTCTAAGTGGCTGCTGACTTTGTGAGGTCTCTAAAAGTGGGTTTTAGGAGCCCAACACAAAATACATGAGCCCCAATGCCTTCCTTCATACAAAACTGACACCCACTTTCCTTAAAAAATCGTGGCTCAAAATGGCATTTTTGGGCTGAGATAAGCACTTTGGTGACATTTTCCTGTAACTTGTTCCCAGTACATTCTAAGTGGCTGCTGACTTTGTGAGGTCTCTAAAAGTGGGTTTTAGGAGCCCAACACAAAATACATGAGCCCTAATGCCTTCCTTCAGACAGAACTGACACCCACTTTCTTTAAAAAATCGTGGTGCAAAATAGCATTTTTGGGCTGAGATAAGCACTTTGGTGACATTTTCCTGTAACTTGTTCCCAGTACATTTTAAGTGGCTGCTGACTTTGTGAGGTCTGTAAAATTGGGTTTTAGGAGCCCAACACAAAATACATGAGCCCTAATGCCTTCTTTCAGACAAAACTGACTTCCACTTTCTTAAAAAAATCTTGGGTCAAAATAGCATTATTAGACTGAGATAAGCACTTTGGTGACATTTTCCTGTAACTTGTTCCCAGTACATTCTAAGTGGCTGCTGACTTTGTGAGGTCTCTAAAAGTGGGTTTTAGGAGCCCAACACAAAATACATGAGCCCCAATGCCTTCCTTCATACAAAACTGACACCCACTTTCCTTAAAAAATCGTGGCTCAAAATGGCATTTTTGGGCTGAGATAAGCACTTTGGTGACATTTTCCTGTAACTTGTTCCCAGTACATTCTAAGTGGCTGCTGACTTTGTGAGGTCTCTAAAAGTGGGTTTTAGGAGCCCAACACAAAATACATGAGCCCTAATGCCTTCCTTCAGACAGAACTGACACCCACTTTCTTTAAAAAATCGTGGTTCAAAATAGCATTTTTGGGCTGAGATAAGCACTTTGGTGACATTTTCCTGTAACTTGTTCCCAGTACATTTTAAGTGGCTGCTGACTTTGTGAGGTCTGTAAAATTGGGTTTTAGGAGCCCAACACAAAATACATGAGCCCTAATGCCTTCTTTCAGACAAAACTGACTTCCACTTTCTTAAAAAAATCTTGGGTCAAAATAGCATTATTAGACTGAGATAAGCACTTTGGTGACATTTTCCTGTAACTTGTTCCCAGTACATTCTAAGTGGCTGCTGACTTTGTGAGGTCTCTAAAAGTGGGTTTTAGGAGCCCAACACAAAATACATGAGCCCTAATGCCTTCTTTCAGACAAAACTGACACCCACTTTCTTTAAAAAATCTTGGGTCAAAATAGCATTTTTAGACTGAGATAAGCACTTTGGTGACATTTTCCTGTAACTTGTTCCCAGTACATTCTAAGTGGCTGCTGACTTTGTGAGGTCTCTAAAAGTGGGTTTTAGGAGCCCAACACAAAATACATGAGCCCCAATGCCTTCCTTCAGACAAAACTGACACCCACTTTCTTTAAAAAATCGTGGCTCAAAATAGCATTTTTGGGCTGAGATAAGCACTTTGGTGACATTTTCCCCTACAGGCTGGTATTATAATATGTGACTCTCTACCTCCCCCTACAGGCTGGTATTATAATAAGGTTACTCTCTACCTCCCCTACAGGCTGGTATTATAATATGTGACTCTCTACCTCCCCCTACAGGCTGGTACTATAATATGTTACTCTCTACCTCCCCCTACAGGCTGGTATTATAATATGTTACTCTCTATCTCCCCCTACAGGCTGGTATTATAATATGTTACTCTGTACCTCCCCCTACAGGCTGGTATTATAATATGTTACTCTCTACCTCCCTCTACAGGCTGGTATTATAATATGTTACTCTCTACCTCCCCCTACAGGCTGGTATTATAATATGTTACTCTCTATCTCCCCCTACAGGCTGGTATTATAATATGTTACTCTCTACCTCCCCTACAGGCTGGTATTATAATATGTGACTCTCTACCTCCCCCTACAGGCTGGTATTATAATATGTTACTCTCTACCTCCCCCTACAGGCTGGTATTATAATATGTGACTCTCTACCTCCCCCTACAGGCTGGTACTATAATATGTTACTCTCTACCTCCCCCTACAGGCTGGTATTATAATATGTTACTCTCTACCTCCCCCTACAGGCTGGTATTATAATATGTTACTCTCTACCTCCCCCTACAGGCTGGTATTATAATATGTTACTCTCTACCTCCCCCTACAGGCTGGTATTATAATATGTTACTCTCTACCTCCCCCTACAGGCTGGTATTATAATATGTTACTCTCTACCTCCTCCTACAGGCTGGTATTATAATATGTTACTCTCTACCTCCCCTACAGGCTGGTATTATAATATGTGACTCTCTACCTCCCCCTACAGGCTGGTATTATAATATGTTACTCTCTACCTCCCCCTACAGGCTGGTATTATAATATGTGACTCTCTACCTCCCCCTACAGGCTGGTATTATAATATGTGACTCTCTACCTCCCCCTACAGGCTGGTATTATAATATGTGACTCTCTACCTCCCCCTACAGGCTGGTATTATAATATGTTACTCTCTACCTCCCCCTACAGGTTGGTATTATAATATGTGACTCTCTACCTCCCCCTACAGGCTGGTATTATAATATGTTACTCTCTACCTCCCCCTACAGGCTGGTATTATAATATGTTACTCTCTACCTCCCTCTACAGGCTGGTATTATAATATCTTACTCTCTACCTCCCCCTACAGACTGGTATTATACTATGTTACTCTTTACCTCCCCCTACAGGCTGGTATAATAATATGTTACTCTCTACCTCCCCCTAGAGGCTGGTATTATAATATGTTACTCTCTACCTCCCCCTACAGGTTGGTATTATAATATGTGACTCTCTACCTCCCCCTACAGGCTGGTATTATAATATGTTACTCTCTACCTCCCCCTACAGGCTGGTATAATAATATGTTACTCTCTACCAATCGATTGATCAATCGGTCGAACAATTAACCCCGGCCCCTCCCCCAGCCACTATGTGGGCGTGGCCTATCACCTTGGGGGTGTGGTTTCGAGCCGGGGGTGTGGCCTATTGGTGAGGGGGAAGTGGTTTGGGGCTGTGGGCTTGGCCTATCACCAAGGGGGTGTGGTTTGGAGCTATGGGCGTGGCCTATCGCCAAGGGGGTGTGGTTTGGAGCTTGGGGCGTGGCCTGTCGGCTTGGGGCGAGGGGCTGTGGTTTGAAGCTGGGGGCGTGGCCTATCGCCATCGGGGCGTGGTTTGGAGCGGGGGGCGTGGCCTGTCGGCTTGGGGGCGTGGTTTACAGCAGTGGGACTCTACGAGCTTGTAGATCTGATATCGGCTGGGGGTGGGCGTGGCCTATCACCCCGGGGGATGGGGTCTGAAGCTCTGGGCGGGGCCTATTGGCTTGGGGGCGTGGTTTCAAGCTGGGGGCGTGGCCTTTCCCGTTGGATTGGGGTCTTAAGCCGTGTGCTTGTCCTCTATCGGCGAGGGGTGTGTGGTTTGAAGCTGGGGGCGTGGCCTATCGCCATGGGGGCGTGGTTTGGAGCTGGGGGCGTGGCTTGTTGGCTTGGGGGCGTGGTATACAGCAGTGGGACTCAAAAATAGCAGATCTACAAGCTCGTAGAGCATAGTTCTACGAGCTTGTAGATCTGATATCGGCTGGGGTTGGGCGTGGCCTATCACCCCGGGGGGTGGGGTATGAAGCTGTGGGCGGGGGCCTGTCGGCTTGGAGGCGTGGTTTGAAGCTGGGGGCGTGGCTTATCGGCTTGGGGGCGTGGTTTACAGCAGTGGGACTCAGTAATAGCAGATCTACAAGCTCGTAGATCATAGCTCTACGAGCTTGTAGATCTGATATCGGCTGGGGGTGGGCGTGGCCTATCACCCCGGGGGGTGGGGTCTGAAGCTGTGGGCGGGGCCTATTGGCTTGGGGGCGTGGTTTCAAGCCGGGGGCGTGGCCTTTCCCCTTGGATTGGGGTTTTAAGCTGTGTGCTTGTCCTCTATCGGCGAGGGGGCTGTGGTTTGAAGCTGGGGGCGTGGCCTATCGCCATGGGGGCGTGGTTTGGAGCGGGGAGGCGGGGCCTGTCGGCTTGGGGGCGTGGCCTTTCCCCTTGGATTGGGGTCTTAAGCCGTGTGCTTGTCCTCTATCGGCGAGGGGTGTGTGGTTTGAAGCTGGGGGCGTGGCCTATCGCCATGGGGATGTGGTTTGGAGCTGGGGGCGTGGCTTGTTGGCTTGGGGTCGTGGTATACAGCAGTGGGACTCAAAAATAGCAGATCTACAAGCTCGTAGAGCTATGCTCTACGAGCTTGTAGATCTGCTATTTTTTCGCCCCCAAGCCAATAGGCCCCGCCCACAGCTTCAGACCCCACCCCCCGGGGTGATAGGCCACGCCCACCCCCAGCCGATATCAGATCTACAAGCTCGTAGAGCTATGATCTACGAGCTTGTAGATCTGCTATTTTTGAGTCCCACTGCTGTAAAACACGCCCCCACGCCGATAAGCCACGCCCCCAGCTTCAAACCACGCCCCCAAGCCAATAGGCCCCGCCCACAGCTTCAGACCCCACCCCCCGGGGTGATAGGCCACGCCCACCCCCAGCCGATATCAGATCTACAAGTTCGTAGAGCTATGATCTACGAGCTTGTAGATCTGCTATTTTTGAGTCCCACTGCTGTAAACCACGCCCCCAAGCCGACAGGCCACGCCCCCCGCTCCAAACCACGCCCCGATGGCGATAGGCCACGCCCCCAGCTTCAAACCACAGCCCCTCGCCCCAAGCCGACAGGCCACGTCCCCAGCACCAAACCACGCCCCCATGGCGATAGGCCACACCCCTAGCCTTAAACCACACCCCCCCTTGGCGATAGGCCACGCCCATAGCTCCAAACCACACCCCCTTGGTGATAGGCCAAGCCCACAGCTCCAAACCACTCCCCCCTCACCAATAGGCCACACCCCCGGCTCGAAACCACACCCCCAAGGTGATGTGCCACGCCCACATAGTGGCTGGGGGAGGGGCCGGGGTTAATTGTTCGACCGATTGATCAATCGATTGGTAGAGATTAACATATTATTATACCATCCTGTAGGGGGAGGTAGAGAGTAACATATTATAATACCAGCCTTTAGGGGGAGGTAGAGAGTAACATAGTATAATACCAGCCTGTAGGGGGAGGTAGAGAGTAACATATTATAATACCAGCATGTAGGGGGAGGTATAGAGTAACATATTATAATACCAGCCTGTAGGGGGAGGTAGAGAGTAACATATTATAATACCAGCCTGTAGGGGGAGGTAGAGAGTCACATATTATAATACCAGCCTGTAGGGGGAGGTAGAGAGTAACATATTATAATACCAGCCTGTAGAGGGAGGTAGAGAGTCACATATTATAATACCAGCCTCTAGGGGGAGGTAGAGAGTAACATATATAATTATACCAGCCTGTAGGGGGAGTTAGAGAGTAACATAGTATAATACCAGTCTGTAGGGGGAGGTAGAGAGTAAGATATTATAATACCAGCCTGTAGAGGGAGGTAGAGAGTAACATATTATAATACCAGCCTGTAGGGGGAGGTAGAGAGTAACATAGTATAATACCAGTCTGTAGGGGGAGGTAGAGAGTAACATATTATAATACCAGCCTGTAGAGGGAGGTAGAGAGTAACATATTATAATACCAGCCTGTAGGGGGAGGTAGAGAGTAACATATTATAATACCAGCCTGTAGGGGGAGGTAGAGAGTCACATATTATAATACCAACCTGTAGGGGGAGGTAGAGAGTAACATATTATAATACCAGCCTGTAGGGGGAGGTAGAGAGTAACATAGTATAATACGAGTCTCTAGGGGGAGGTAGAGAGTAACATATTATAATACCAGCCTCTAGGGGGAGGTAGAGAGTAACATATTATACCAGCCTGTAGGGGGAGGTAGAGAGTAACATAGTATAATACCAGTCTGTAGGGGGAGGTAGAGAGTAAGATATTATAATACCAGCCTGTAGAGGGAGGTAGAGAGTAACATATTATAATACCAGCCTGTAGGGGGAGGTAGAGAGTAATATAGTATAATACCAGTCTGTAGGGGGAGGTAGAGAGTAACATATTATAATACCAGCCTGTAGAGGGAGGTAGAGAGTAACATATTATAATACCAGCCTGTAGGGGGAGGTAGAGAGTAATTATTATAATACCAGCCTGTAGGGGGAGGTAGAGAGTCACATATTATAATACCAGCCTGTAGGGGGAGGTAGAGAGTCACATATTATAATACCAGCCTGTAGGGGGAGGTAGAGAGTCACATATTATAATACCAGCCTGTAGGGGGAGGTAGAGAGTAACATATTATAATACCAGCCTGTAGGGGGAGGTAGAGAGTCACATATTATAATACCAGCCTGTAGGGGTAGGTAGAGAGTAACATATTATAATACCAGCCTGTAGGGGGAGGTAGAGAGTAACATATTATAATACCAGCCTGTAGGGGGAGGTAGAGAGTAACATATTATAATACCAGCCTGTAGGGGGAGGTAGAGAGTCAAATATTATAATACCAGCCTGTAGGGGGAGGTAGAGAGTAACATATTATAATACCAGCCTGTAGGGGGAGGTAGAGAGTAACATATTATAATACCAGCCTGTAGGGGGAGGTAGAGAGTCACATATTATAATACGTATTTTTAAGAAAGTGGGTGTCAGTTTTGTCTGAAGGAAGGCATTAGGGCTCATGTATTTTGTGTTGGGCTCCTAAAACCCACTTTTAGAGACCTCACAAAGTCAGCAGCCACTTAGAATGTACTGGGAACAAGTTACAGGAAAGTGTCACAAAAGTGCTTATCTCAGCCTAAAAATGCTATTTTGACATTTTCCTGTAACTTGTTCCCAGTACATTCTAAGTGGCTGCTGACTTTGTGAGGTCTCTAAAAGTGGGTTTTAGGAGCCCAACACAAAATACATGAGCCCCAATGCCTTCCTTCATACAAAACTGACACCCACTTTCCTTAAAAAATCGTGGCTCAAAATGGCATTTTTGGGCTGAGATAAGCACTTTGGTGACATTTTCCTGTAACTTGTTCCCAGTACATTCTAAGTGGCTGCTGACTTTGTGAGGTCTCTAAAAGTGGGTTTTAGGAGCCCAACACAAAATACATGAGCCCTAATGCCTTCCTTCAGACAGAACTGACACCCACTTTCTTTAAAAAATCGTGGTTCAAAATAGCATTTTTGGGCTGAGATAAGCACTTTGGTGACATTTTCCTGTAACTTGTTCCCAGTACATTTTAAGTGGCTGCTGACTTTGTGAGGTCTGTAAAATTGGGTTTTAGGAGCCCAACACAAAATACATGAGCCCTAATGCCTTCTTTCAGACAAAACTGACTTCCACTTTCTTAAAAAAATCTTGGGTCAAAATAGCATTATTAGACTGAGATAAGCACTTTGGTGACATTTTCCTGTAACTTGTTCCCAGTACATTCTAAGTGGCTGCTGACTTTGTGAGGTCTCTAAAAGTGGGTTTTAGGAGCCCAACACAAAATACATGAGCCCCAATGCCTTCCTTCATACAAAACTGACACCCACTTTCCTTAAAAAATCGTGGCTCAAAATGGCATTTTTGGGCTGAGATAAGCACTTTGGTGACATTTTCCTGTAACTTGTTCCCAGTACATTCTAAGTGGCTGCTGACTTTGTGAGGTCTCTAAAAGTGGGTTTTAGGAGCCCAACACAAAATACATGAGCCCTAATGCCTTCCTTCAGACAGAACTGACACCCACTCTCTTTAAAAAATCGTGGTTCAAAATAGCATTTTTGGGCTGAGATAAGCACTTTGGTGACATTTTCCTGTAACTTGTTCCCAGTACATTTTAAGTGGCTGCTGACTTTGTGAGGTCTGTAAAATTGGGTTTTAGGAGCCCAACACAAAATACATGAGCCCTAATGCCTTCTTTCAGACAAAACTGACTTCCACTTTCTTAAAAAAATCTTGGGTCAAAATAGCATTATTAGACTGAGATAAGCACTTTGGTGACATTTTCCTGTAACTTGTTCCCAGTACATTCTAAGTGGCTGCTGACTTTGTGAGGTCTCTAAAAGTGGGTTTTAGGAGCCCAACACAAAAACATGAGCCCTAATGCCTTCTTTCAGACAAAACTGACACCCACTTTCTTTAAAAAAATCTTGGGTCAAAATAGCATTTTTAGACTGAGATAAGCACTTTGGTGACATTTTCCTGTAACTTGTTCCCAGTACATTCTAAGTGGCTGCTGACTTTGTGAGGTCTCTAAAAGTGGGTTTTAGGAGCCCAACACAAAATACATGAGCCCCAATGCCTTCCTTCAGACAAAACTGACACCCACTTTCTTTAAAAAATCGTGGCTCAAAATAGCATTTTTGGGCTGAGATAAGCACTTTGGTGACATTTTCCCCTACAGGCTGGTATTATAATATGTGACTCTCTACCTCCCCTACAGGCTGGTATTATAATAGGTTACTCTCTACCTCCCTACAGGCTGGTATTATAATATGTGACTCTCTACCTCCCCCTACAGGCTGGTACTATAATATGTTACTCTCTACCTCCCCCTACAGGCTGGTATTATAATATGTACTCTCTACCTCCCCCTACAGGCTGGTATTATAATATGTTACTCTCTACCTCCCCCTACAGGCTGGTATTATAATATGTTACTCTCTACCTCCCTCTACAGGCTGGTATTATAATATGTTACTCTCTACCTCCCCCTACAGGCTGGTATTATAATATGTTACTCTCTACCTCCCCCTACAGGCTGGTATTATAATATGTTACTCTCTACCTCCCCTACAGGCTGGTATTATAATATGTGACTCTCTACCTCCCCCTACAGGCTGGTATTATAATATGTTACTCTCTACCTCCCCCTACAGGCTGGTATTATAATATGTGACTCTCTACCTCCCCCTACAGGCTGGTACTATAATATGTTACTCTCTACCTCCCCCTACAGGCTGGTATTATAATATGTTACTCTCTACCTCCCCCTACAGGCTGGTTTTATAATATGTTACTCTCTACCTCCCCCTACAGGCTGGTATTATAATATGTTACTCTCTACCTCCCCCTACAGGCTGGTATTATAATATGTTACTCTCTACCTCCCCCTACAGGCTGGTATTATAATATTTTACTCTCTACCTCCTCCTACAGGCTGGTATTATAATATGTTACTCTCTACCTCCCCTACAGGCTGGTATTATAATATGTGACTCTCTACCTCCCCCTACAGGCTGGTATTATAATATGTTACTCTCTACCTCCCCCTACAGGCTGGTATTATAATATGTGACTCTCTACCTCCCCCTACAGGCTGGTATTATAATATGTGACTCTCTACCTCCCCCTACAGGCTGGTATTATAATATGTGACTCTCTACCTCCCCCTACAGGCTGGTATTATAATATGTTACTCTCTACCTCCCCCTACAGGTTGGTATTATAATATGTGACTCTCTACCTCCCCCTACAGGCTGGTATTATAATATGTTACTCTCTACCTCCCCCTACAGGCTGGTATTATAATATGTTACTCTCTACCTCCCTCTACAGGCTGGTATTATAATATCTTACTCTCTACCTCCCCCTACAGACTGGTATTATACTATGTTACTCTTTACCTCCCCCTACAGGCTGGTATAATAATATGTTACTCTCTACCTCCCCCTAGAGGCTGGTATTATAATATGTTACTCTCTACCTCCCCCTAGAGACTGGTATTATACTATGTTACTCTCTACCTCCCCCTACAGGCTGGTATTATAATATGTTACTCTCTACCTCCCCCTACAGGTTGGTATTATAATATGTGACTCTCTACCTCCCCCTACAGGCTGGTATTATAATATGTTACTCTCTACCTCCCCCTACAGGCTGGTATAATAATATGTTACTCTCTACCAATCGATTGATCAATCGGTCGAACAATTAACCCCGGCCCCTCCCCCAGCCACTATGTGGGCGTGGCCTATCACCTTGGGGGTGTGGTTTCGAGCCGGGGGTGTGGCCTATTGGTGAGGGGGAAGTGGTTTGGGGCTGTGGGCTTGGCCTATCACCAAGGGGGTGTGGTTTGGAGCTATGGGCGTGGCCTATCGCCAAGGGGGTGTGGTTTAAGGCTAGGGGCGTAGCCTATCGACATGGGGGCGTGGTTTGGAGCTTGGGGCGTGGCCTGTCGGCTTGGGGCGAGGGGCTGTGGTTTGAAGCTGGGGGCGTGGCCTATCGCCATCGGGGCGTGGTTTGGAGCGGGGGGCGTGGCCTGTCGGCTTGGGGGCGTGGTTTACAGCAGTGGGACTCTACGAGCTTGTAGATCTGATATCGGCTGGGGGTGGGCGTGGCCTATCACCCCGGGGGATGGGGTCTGAAGCTCTGGGCGGGGCCTATTGGCTTGGGGGCGTGGTTTCAAGCTGGGGGCGTGGCCTTTCCCGTTGGATTGGGGTCTTAAGCCGTGTGCTTGTCCTCTATCGGCGAGGGGTGTGTGGTTTGAAGCTGGGGGCGTGGCCTATCGCCATGGGGGCATGGTTTGGAGCGGGGGGCGTGGCCTGTCGGCTTGGGGGCGTGGTTTACAGCAGTGGGACTCAAAAATAGCGGATCTACAAGCTCGTAGATCATAGCTCTACGAGCTTGTAGATCTGATATCGGCTGGGGGTGGGCGTGGCCTATCACCCCGGGGGGTGGGGTCTGAAGCTGTGGGCGGGGCCTATTGGCTTGGGGGCGTGGTTTCCAGCCGGGGGCGTGGCCTTTCCCCTTGGATTGGGGTCTTAAGCCGTGTGCTTGTCCTCTATCGGCGAGGGGTGTGTGGTTTGAAGCTGGGGGCGTGGCCTATCGCCATGGGGGCGTGGTTTGGAGCTGGGGGCGTGGCTTGTTGGCTTGGGGGCGTGGTATACAGCAGTGGGACTCAAAAATAGCAGATCTACAAGCTCGTAGAGCATAGTTCTACGAGCTTGTAGATCTGATATCGGCTGGGGTTGGGCGTGGCCTATCACCCCGGGGGGTGGGGTATGAAGCTGTGGGCGGGGGCCTGTCGGCTTGGAGGCGTGGTTTGAAGCTGGGGGCGTGGCTTATCGGCTTGGGGGCGTGGTTTACAGCAGTGGGACTCAGTAATAGCAGATCTACAAGCTCGTAGATCATAGCTCTACGAGCTTGTAGATCTGATATCGGCTTGGGGTGGGCGTGGCCTATCACCCCGGGGGGTGGGGTCTGAAGCTGTGGGCGGGGCCTATTGGCTTGGGGGCGTGGTTTCAAGCCGGGGGCGTGGCCTTTCCCCTTGGATTGGGGTTTTAAGCTGTGTGCTTGTCGTCTATCGGCGAGGGGGCTGTGGTTTGAAGCTGGGGGCGTGGCCTATCGCCATGGGGGCGTGGTTTGGAGCGGGGGGGCGGGGCCTGTCGGCTTGGGGGCGTGGCCTTTCCCCTTGGATTGGGGTCTTAAGCCGTGTGCTTGTCCTCTATCGGCGAGGGGTGTGTGGTTTGAAGCTGGGGGCGTGGCCTATCGCCATGGGGATGTGGTTTGGAGCTGGGGGCGTGGCTTGTTGGCTTGGGGTCGTGGTATACAGCAGTGGGACTCAAAAATAGCAGATCTACAAGCTCGTAGAGCTATGCTCTACGAGCTTGTAGATCTGCTATTTTTTCGCCCCCAAGCCAATAGGCCCCGCCCACAGCTTCAGACCCCACCCCCCGGGGTGATAGGCCACGCCCACCCCCAGCCGATATCAGATCTACAAGCTCGTAGAGCTATGATCTACGAGCTTGTAGATCTGCTATTTTTGAGTCCCACTGCTGTAAAACACGCCCCCACGCCGATAAGCCACGCCCCCAGCTTCAAACCACGCCCCCAAGCCAATAGGCCCCGCCCACAGCTTCAGACCCCACCCCCCGGGGTGATAGGCCACGCCCACCCCCAGCCGATATCAGATCTACAAGTTCGTAGAGCTATGATCTACGAGCTTGTAGATCTGCTATTTTTGAGTCCCACTGCTGTAAACCACGCCCCCAAGCCGACAGGCCACGCCCCCCGCTCCAAACCACGCCCCGATGGCGATAGGCCACGCCCCCAGCTTCAAACCACAGCCCCTCGCCCCAAGCCGACAGGCCACGTCCCCAGCACCAAACCACGCCCCCATGGCGATAGGCCACACCCCTAGCCTTAAACCACACCCCCCCTTGGCGATAGGCCACGCCCATAGCTCCAAACCACACCCCCTTGGTGATAGGCCAAGCCCACAGCTCCAAACCACTCCCCCCTCACCAATAGGCCACACCCCCGGCTCGAAACCACACCCCCAAGGTGATATGCCACGCCCACATAGTGGCTGGGGGAGGGGCCGGGGTTAATTGTTCGACCGATTGATCAATCGATTAGTAGAGATTAACATATTATTATACCATCCTGTAGGGGGAGGTAGAGAGTAACATATTATAATACCAGCCTTTAGGGGGAGGTAGAGAGTAACATAGTATAATACCAGCCTGTAGGGGGAGGTAGAGAGTAACATATTATAATACCAGCATGTAGGGGGAGGTATAGAGTAACATATTATAATACCAGCCTGTAGGGGGAGGTAGAGAGTAACATATTATAATACCAGCCTGTAGGGGGAGGTAGAGAGTCACATATTATAATACCAGCCTGTAGGGGGAGGTAGAGAGTAACATATTATAATACCAGCCTGTAGAGGGAGGTAGAGAGTCACATATTATAATACCAGCCTGTAGGGGGAGGTAGAGAGTAACATATTATAATACCAGCCTGTAGGGGGAGGTAGAGAGTAACATAGTATAATACCAGTCTCTAGGGGGAGGTAAAGAGTAACATATTATAATACCAGCCTCTAGGGGGAGGTAGAGAGTAACATATATAATTATACCAGCCTGTAGGGGGAGTTAGAGAGTAACATAGTATAATACCAGTCTGTAGGGGGAGGTAGAGAGTAAGATATTATAATACCAGCCTGTAGAGGGAGGTAGAGAGTAACATATTATAATACCAGCCTGTAGGGGGAGGTAGAGAGTAACATATTATAATACCAGCCTGTAGAGGGAGGTAGAGAGTAACATATTATAATACCAGCCTGTAGGGGGAGGTAGAGAGTAACATATTATAATACCAGCCTGTAGGGGGAGGTAGAGAGTAACATAGTATAATACGAGTCTCTAGGGGGAGGTAGAGAGTAACATATTATAATACCAGCCTCTAGGGGGAGGTAGAGAGTAACATATTATACCAGCCTGTAGGGGGAGGTAGAGAGTAACATAGTATAATACCAGTCTGTAGGGGGAGGTAGAGATTAAGATATTATAATACCAGCCTGTAGAGGGAGGTAGAGAGTAACATATTATAATACCAGCCTGTAGGGGGAGGTAGAGAGTAATATAGTATAATACCAGTCTGTAGGGGGAGGTAGAGAGTAACATATTATAATACCAGCCTGTAGAGGGAGGTAGAGAGTAACATATTATAATACCAGCCTGTAGGGGGAGGTAGAGAGTAATTATTATAATACCAGCCTGTAGGGGGAGGTAGAGAGTCACATATTATAATACCAGCCTGTAGGGGGAGGTAGAGAGTCACATATTATAATACCAGCCTGTAGGGGGAGGTAGAGAGTCACATATTATAATACCAGCCTGTAGGGGGAGGTAGAGAGTAACATATTATAATACCAGCCTGTAGGGGGAGGTAGAGAGTCACATATTATAATACCAGCCTGTAGGGGTAGGTAGAGAGTAACATATTATAATACCAGCCTGTAGGGGGAGGTAGAGAGTAACATATTATAATACCAGCCTGTAAGGGGAGGTAGAGAGTAACATATTATAATACCAGCCTGTAGGGGGAGGTAGAGAGTCAAATATTATAATACCAGCCTGTAGGGGGAGGTAGAGAGTAACATATTATAATACCAGCCTGTAGGGGGAGGTAGAGAGTAACATATTATAATACCAGCCTGTAGGGGGAGGTAGAGAGTCACATATTATAATACGTATTTTTAAGAAAGTGGGTGTCAGTTTTGTCTGAAGGAAGGCATTAGGGCTCATGTATTTTGTGTTGGGCTCCTAAAACCCACTTTTAGAGACCTCACAAAGTCAGCAGCCACTTAGAATGTACTGGGAACAAGTTACAGGAAAGTGTCACAAAAGTGCTTATCTCAGCCTAAAAATGCTATTTTGAAATTTTCCTGTAACTTGTTCCCAGTACATTCTAAGTGGCTGCTGACTTTGTGAGGTCTCTAAAAGTGGGTTTTAGGAGCCCAACACAAAATACATGAGCCCCAATGCCTTCCTTCATACAAAACTGACACCCACTTTCCTTAAAAAATCGTGGCTCAAAATGGCATTTTTGGGCTGAGATAAGCACTTTGGTGACATTTTCCTGTAACTTGTTCCCAGTACATTTTAAGTGGCTGCTGACTTTGTGAGGTCTGTAAAATTGGGTTTTAGGAGCCCAACACAAAATACATGAGCCCTAATGCCTTCTTTCAGACAAAACTGACTTCCACTTTCTTAAAAAAATCTTGGGTCAAAATAGCATTATTAGACTGAGATAAGCACTTTGGTGACATTTTCCTGTAACTTGTTCCCAGTACATTCTAAGTGGCTGCTGACTTTGTGAGGTCTCTAAAAGTGGGTTTTAGGAGCCCAACACAAAATACATGAGCCCTAATGCCTTCTTTCAGACAAAACTGACACCCACTTTCTTTAAAAAATCTTGGGTCAAAATAGCATTTTTAGACTGAGATAAGCACTTTGGTGACATTTTCCTGTAACTTGTTCCCAGTACATTCTAAGTGGCTGCTGACTTTGTGAGGTCTCTAAAAGTGGGTTTTAGGAGCCCAACACAAAATACATGAGCCCCAATGCCTTCCTTCAGACAAAACTGACACCCACTTTCTTTAAAAAATCGTGGCTCAAAATAGCATTTTTGGGCTGAGATAAGCACTTTGGTGACATTTTCCCCTACAGGCTGGTATTATAATATGTGACTCTCTACCTCCCCCTACAGGCTGGTATTATAATAGGTTACTCTCTACCTCCCCTACAGGCTGGTATTATAATATGTGACTCTCTACCTCCCCCTACAGGCTGGTACTATAATATGTTACTCTCTACCTCCCCCTACAGGCTGGTATTATAATATGTTACTCTCTACCTCCCCCTACAGGCTGGTATTATAATATGTTACTCTGTACCTCCCCCTACAGGCTGGTATTATAATATGTTACTCTCTACCTCCCTCTACAGGCTGGTATTATAATATGTTACTCTCTACCTCCCCCTACAGGCTGGTATTATAATATGTTACTCTCTATCTCCCCCTACAGGCTGGTATTATAATATGTTACTCTCTACCTCCCCTACAGGCTGGTATTATAATATGTGACTCTCTACCTCCCCCTACAGGCTGGTATTATAATATGTTACTCTCTACCTCCCCCTACAGGCTGGTATTATAATATGTGACTCTCTACCTCCCCCTACAGGCTGGTACTATAATATGTTACTCTCTACCTCCCCCTACAGGCTGGTATTATAATATGTTACTCTCTACCTCCCCCTACAGGCTGGTATTATAATATGTTACTCTCTACCTCCCCCTACAGGCTGGTATTATAATATGTTACTCTCTACCTCCCCCTACAGGCTGGTATTATAATATGTTACTCTCTACCTCCCCCTACAGGCTGGTATTATAATATGTTACTCTCTACCTCCTCCTACAGGCTGGTATTATAATATGTTACTCTCTACCTCCCCTACAGGCTGGTATTATAATATGTGACTCTCTACCTCCCCCTACAGGCTGGTATTATAATATGTTACTCTCTACCTCCCCCTACAGGCTGGTATTATAATATGTGACTCTCTACCTCCCCCTACAGGCTGGTATTATAATATGTGACTCTCTACCTCCCCCTACAGGCTGGTATTATAATATGTGACTCTCTACCTCCCCCTACAGGCTGGTATTATAATATGTTACTCTCTACCTCCCCCTACAGGTTGGTATTATAATATGTGACTCTCTACCTCCCCCTACAGGCTGGTATTATAATATGTTACTCTCTACCTCCCCCTACAGGCTGGTATTATAATATGTTACTCTCTACCTCCCTCTACAGGCTGGTATTATAATATCTTACTCTCAACCTCCCCCTACAGACTGGTATTATACTATGTTACTCTTTACCTCCCCCTACAGGCTGGTATAATAATATGTTACTCTCTACCTCCCCCTAGAGGCTGGTATTATAATATGTTACTCTCTACCTCCCCCTAGAGACTGGTATTATACTATGTTACTCTCTACCTCCCCCTACAGGCTGGTATTATAATATGTTACTCTCTACCTCCCCCTACAGGTTGGTATTATAATATGTGACTCTCTACCTCCCCCTACAGGCTGGTATTATAATATGTTACTCTCTACCTCCCCCTACAGGCTGGTATAATAATATGTTACTCTCTACCAATCGATTGATCAATCGGTCGAACAATTAACCCCGGCCCCTCCCCCAGCCACTATGTGGGCGTGGCCTATCACCTTGGGGGTGTGGTTTCGAGCCGGGGGTGTGGCCTATTGGTGAGGGGGAAGTGGTTTGGGGCTGTGGGCTTGGCCTATCACCAAGGGGGTGTGGTTTGGAGCTATGGGCGTGGCCTATCGCCAAGGGGGTGTGGTTTAAGGCTAGGGGCGTAGCCTATCGACATGGGGGCGTGGTTTGGAGCTTGGGGCGTGGCCTGTCGGCTTGGGGCGAGGGGCTGTGGTTTGAAGCTGGGGGCGTGGCCTATCGCCATCGGGGCGTGGTTTGGAGCGGGGGGCGTGGCCTGTCGGCTTGGGGGCGTGGTTTACAGCAGTGGGACTCTACGAGCTTGTAGATCTGATATCGGCTGGGGGTGGGCGTGGCCTATCACCCCGGGGGATGGGGTCTGAAGCTCTGGGCGGGGCCTATTGGCTTGGGGGCGTGGTTTCAAGCTGGGGGCGTGGCCTTTCCCGTTGGATTGGGGTCTTAAGCCGTGTGCTTGTCCTCTATCGGCGAGGGGTGTGTGGTTTGATGCTGGGGGCGTGGCCTATCGCCATGGGGGCGTGGTTTGGAGCTGGGGGCGTGGCTTGTTGGCTTGGGGGCGTGGTATACAGCAGTGGGACTCAAAAATAGCAGATCTACAAGCTCGTAGAGCATAGTTCTACGAGCTTGTAGATCTGATATCGGCTGGGGTTGGGCGTGGCCTATCACCCCGGGGGGTGGGGTATGAAGCTGTGGGCGGGGGCCTGTCGGCTTGGAGGCGTGGTTTGAAGCTGGGGGCGTGGCTTATCGGCTTGGGGGCGTGGTTTACAGCAGTGGGACTCAGTAATAGCAGATCTACAAGCTCGTAGATCATAGCTCTACGAGCTTGTAGATCTGATATCGGCTGGGGGTGGGCGTGGCCTATCACCCCGGGGGGTGGGGTCTGAAGCTGTGGGCGGGGCCTATTGGCTTGGGGGCGTGGTTTCAAGCCGGGGGCGTGGCCTTTCCCCTTGGATTGGGGTTTTAAGCTGTGTGCTTGTCCTCTATCGGCGAGGGGGCTGTGGTTTGAAGCTGGGGGCGTGGCCTATCGCCATGGGGGCGTGGTTTGGAGCGGGGGGGCGGGGCCTGTCGGCTTGGGGGCGTGGCCTTTCCCCTTGGATTGGGGTCTTAAGCCGTGTGCTTGTCCTCTATCGGCGAGGGGTGTGTGGTTTGAAGCTGGGGGCGTGGCCTATCGCCATGGGGATGTGGTTTGGAGCTGGGGGCGTGGCTTGTTGGCTTGGGGTCGTGGTATACAGCAGTGGGACTCAAAAATAGCAGATCTACAAGCTCGTAGAGCTATGCTCTACGAGCTTGTAGATCTGCTATTTTTTCGCCCCCAAGCCAATAGGCCCCGCCCACAGCTTCAGACCCCACCCCCCGGGGTGATAGGCCACGCCCACCCCCAGCCGATATCAGATCTACAAGCTCGTAGAGCTATGATCTACGAGCTTGTAGATCTGCTATTTTTGAGTCCCACTGCTGTAAAACACGCCCCCACGCCGAAAAGCCACGCCCCCAGCTTCAAACCACGCCCCCAAGCCAATAGGCCCCGCCCACAGCTTCAGACCCCACCCCCCGGGGTGATAGGCCACGCCCACCCCCAGCCGATATCAGATCTACAAGTTCGTAGAGCTATGATCTACGAGCTTGTAGATCTGCTATTTTTGAGTCCCACTGCTGTAAACCACGCCCCCAAGCCGACAGGCCACGCCCCCCGCTCCAAACCACGCCCCGATGGCGATAGGCCACGCCCCCAGCTTCAAACCACAGCCCCTCGCCCCAAGCCGACAGGCCACGTCCCCAGCACCAAACCACGCCCCCATGGCGATAGGCCACACCCCTAGCCTTAAACCACACCCCCCCTTGGCGATAGGCCACGCCCATAGCTCCAAACCACACCCCCTTGGTGATAGGCCAAGCCCACAGCTCCAAACCACTCCCCCCTCACCAATAGGCCACACCCCCGGCTCGAAACCACACCCCCAAGGTGATATGCCACGCCCACATAGTGGCTGGGGGAGGGGCCGGGGTTAATTGTTCGACCGATTGATCAATCGATTGGTAGAGATTAACATATTATTATACCATCCTGTAGGGGGAGGTAGAGAGTAACATATTATAATACCAGCCTTTAGGGGGAGGTAGAGAGTAACATAGTATAATACCAGCCTGTAGGGGGAGGTAGAGAGTAACATATTATAATACCAGCCTCTAGGGGGAGGTAGAGAGTAACATATATAATTATACCAGCCTGTAGGGGGAGTTAGAGAGTAACATAGTATAATACCAGTCTGTAGGGGGAGGTAGAGAGTAAGATATTATAATACCAGCCTGTAGAGGGAGGTAGAGAGTAACATATTATAATACCAGCCTGTAGGGGGAGGTAGAGAGTAACATAGTATAATACCAGTCTGTAGGGGGAGGTAGAGAGTAACATATTATAATACCAGCCTGTAGAGGGAGGTAGAGAGTAACATATTATAATACCAGCCTGTAGGGGGAGGTAGAGAGTAACATATTATAATACCAGCCTGTAGGGGGAGGTAGAGAGTCACATATTATAATACCAACCTGTAGGGGGAGGTAGAGAGTAACATATTATAATACCAGCCTGTAGGGGGAGGTAGAGAGTAACATAGTATAATACGAGTCTCTAGGGGGAGGTAGAGAGTAACATATTATAATACCAGCCTCTAGGGGGAGGTAGAGAGTAACATATTATACCAGCCTGTAGGGGGAGGTAGAGAGTAACATAGTATAATACCAGTCTGTAGGGGGAGGTAGAGAGTAAGATATTATAATACCAGCCTGTAGAGGGAGGTAGAGAGTAACATATTATAATACCAGCCTGTAGGGGGAGGTAGAGAGTAATATAGTATAATACCAGTCTGTAGGGGGAGGTAGAGAGTAACATATTATAATACCAGCCTGTAGAGGGAGGTAGAGAGTAACATATTATAATACCAGCCTGTAGGGGGAGGTAGAGAGTAATTATTATAATACCAGCCTGTAGGGGGAGGTAGAGAGTCACAAATTTTAATACCAGCCTGTAGGGGGAGGTAGAGAGTCACATATTATAATACCAGCCTGTAGGGGGAGGTAGAGAGTCACATATTATAATACCAGCCTGTAGGGGGAGGTAGAGAGTAACATATTATAATACCAGCCTGTAGGGGGAGGTAGAGAGTCACATATTATAATACCAGCCTGTAGGGGTAGGTAGAGAGTAACATATTATAATACCAGCCTGTAGGGGGAGGTAGAGAGTAACATATTATAATACCAGCCTGTAGGGGGAGGTAGAGAGTAACATATTATAATACCAGCCTGTAGGGGGAGGTAGAGAGTCAAATATTATAATACCAGCCTGTAGGGGGAGGTAGAGAGTAACATATTATAATACCAGCCTGTAGGGGGAGGTAGAGAGTCACATATTATAATACGTATTTTTAAGAAAGTGGGTGTCAGTTTTGTCTGAAGGAAGGCATTAGGGCTCATGTATTTTGTGTTGGGCTCCTAAAACCCACTTTTAGAGACCTCACAAAGTCAGCAGCCACTTAGAATGTACTGGGAACAAGTTACAGGAAAGTGTCACAAAAGTGCTTATCTCAGCCTAAAAATGCTATTTTGACATTTTCCTGTAACTTGTTCCCAGTACATTCTAAGTGGCTGCTGACTTTGTGAGGTCTCTAAAAGTGGGTTTTAGGAGCCCAACACAAAATACATGAGCCCCAATGCCTTCCTTCATACAAAACTGACACCCACTTTCCTTAAAAAATCGTGGCTCAAAATGGCATTTTTGGGCTGAGATAAGCACTTTGGTGACATTTTCCTGTAACTTGTTCCCAGTACATTCTAAGTGGCTGCTGACTTTGTGAGGTCTCTAAAAGTGGGTTTTAGGAGCCCAACACAAAATACATGAGCCCTAATGCCTTCTTTCAGACAAAACTGACACCCACTTTCTTTAAAAAATCTTGGGTCAAAATAGCATTATTAGACTGAGATAAGCACTTTGGTGACATTTTCCTGTAACTTGTTCCCAGTACATTCTAAGTGGCTGCTGACTTTGTGAGGTCTCTAAAAGTGGGTTTTAGGAGCCCAACACAAAATACATGAGCCCTAATGCCTTCTTTCAGACAAAACTGACACCCACTTTCTTTAAAAAATCTTGGGTCAAAATAGCATTTTTAGACTGAGATAAGCACTTTGGTGACATTTTCCTGTAACTTGTTCCCAGTACATTCTAAGTGGCTGCTGACTTTGTGAGGTCTCTAAAAGTGGGTTTTAGGAGCCCAACACAAAATACATGAGCCCCAATGCCTTCCTTCAGACAAAACTGACACCCACTTTCTTTAAAAAATCGTGGCTCAAAATAGCATTTTTGGGCTGAGATAAGCACTTTGGTGACATTTTCCCCTACAGGCTGGTATTATAATATGTGACTCTCTACCTCCCCCTACAGGCTGGTATTATAATAGGTTACTCTCTACCTCCCCTACAGGCTGGTATTATAATATGTGACTCTCTACCTCCCCCTACAGGCTGGTACTATAATATGTTACTCTCTACCTCCCCCTACAGGCTGGTATTATAATATGTTACTCTCTACCTCCCCCTACAGGCTGGTATTATAATATGTTACTCTCTACCTCCCCCTACAGGCTGGTATTATAATATGTTACTCTCTACCTCCCTCTACAGGCTGGTATTATAATATGTTACTCTCTACCTCCCCCTACAGGCTGGTATTATAATATGTTACTCTCTACCTCCCCCTACAGGCTGGTATTATAATATGTTACTCTCTACCTCCCCTACAGGCTGGTATTATAATATGTGACTCTCTACCTCCCCCTACAGGCTGGTATTATAATATGTTACTCTCTACCTCCCCCTACAGGCTGGTATTATAATATGTGACTCTCTACCTCCCCCTACAGGCTGGTACTATAATATGTTACTCTCTACCTCCCCCTACAGGCTGGTATTATAATATGTTACTCTCTACCTCCCCCTACAGGCTGGTTTTATAATATGTTACTCTCTACCTCCCCCTACAGGCTGGTATTATAATATGTTACTCTCTACCTCCCCCTACAGGCTGGTATTATAATATGTTACTCTCTACCTCCCCCTACAGGCTGGTATTATAATATTTTACTCTCTACCTCCTCCTACAGGCTGGTATTATAATATGTTACTCTCTACCTCCCCTACAGGCTGGTATTATAATATGTGACTCTCTACCTCCCCCTACAGGCTGGTATTATAATATGTTACTCTCTACCTCCCCCTACAGGCTGGTATTATAATATGTGACTCTCTACCTCCCCCTACAGGCTGGTATTATAATATGTGACTCTCTACCTCCCCCTACAGGCTGGTATTATAATATGTGACTCTCTACCTCCCCCTACAGGCTGGTATTATAATATGTTACTCTCTACCTCCCCCTACAGGTTGGTATTATAATATGTGACTCTCTACCTCCCCCTACAGGCTGGTATTATAATATGTTACTCTCTACCTCCCCCTACAGGCTGGTATTATAATATGTTACTCTCTACCTCCCTCTACAGGCTGGTATTATAATATCTTACTCTCTACCTCCCCCTACAGACTGGTATTATACTATGTTACTCTTTACCTCCCCCTACAGGCTGGTATAATAATATGTTACTCTCTACCTCCCCCTAGAGGCTGGTATTATAATATGTTACTCTCTACCTCCCCCTAGAGACTGGTATTATACTATGTTACTCTCTACCTCCCCCTACAGGCTGGTATTATAATATGTTACTCTCTACCTCCCCCTACAGGTTGGTATTATAATATGTGACTCTCTACCTCCCCCTACAGGCTGGTATTATAATATGTTACTCTCTACCTCCCCCTACAGGCTGGTATAATAATATGTTACTCTCTACCAATCGATTGATCAATCGGTCGAACAATTAACCCCGGCCCCTCCCCCAGCCACTATGTGGGCGTGGCCTATCACCTTGGGGGTGTGGTTTCGAGCCGGGGGTGTGGCCTATTGGTGAGGGGGAAGTGGTTTGGGGCTGTGGGCTTGGCCTATCACCAAGGGGGTGTGGTTTGGAGCTATGGGCGTGGCCTATCGCCAAGGGGGTGTGGTTTAAGGCTAGGGGCGTAGCCTATCGACATGGGGGCGTGGTTTGGAGCTTGGGGCGTGGCCTGTCGGCTTGGGGCGAGGGGCTGTGGTTTGAAGCTGGGGGCGTGGCCTATCGCCATCGGGGCGTGGTTTGGAGCGGGGGGCGTGGCCTGTCGGCTTGGGGGCGTGGTTTACAGCAGTGGGACTCTACGAGCTTGTAGATCTGATATCGGCTGGGGGTGGGCGTGGCCTATCACCCCGGGGGATGGGGTCTGAAGCTCTGGGCGGGGCCTATTGGCTTGGGGGCGTGGTTTCAAGCTGGGGGCGTGGCCTTTCCCGTTGGATTGGGGTCTTAAGCCGTGTGCTTGTCCTCTATCGGCGAGGGGTGTGTGGTTTGAAGCTGGGGGCGTGGCCTATCGCCATGGGGGCATGGTTTGGAGCGGGGGGCGTGGCCTGTCGGCTTGGGGGCGTGGTTTACAGCAGTGGGACTCAAAAATAGCGGATCTACAAGCTCGTAGATCATAGCTCTACGAGCTTGTAGATCTGATATCGGCTGGGGGTGGGCGTGGCCTATCACCCCGGGGGGTGGGGTCTGAAGCTGTGGGCGGGGCCTATTGGCTTGGGGGCGTGGTTTCCAGCCGGGGGCGTGGCCTTTCCCCTTGGATTGGGGTCTTAAGCCGTGTGCTTGTCCTCTATCGGCGAGGGGTGTGTGGTTTGAAGCTGGGGGCGTGGCCTATCGCCATGGGGGCATGGTTTGGAGCGGGGGGCGTGGCCTGTCGGCTTGGGGGCGTGGTTTACAGCAGTGGGACTCAAAAATAGCGGATCTACAAGCTCGTAGATCATAGCTCTACGAGCTTGTAGATCTGATATCGGCTGGGGGTGGGCGTGGCCTATCACCCCGGGGGGTGTGGTCTGAAGCTGTGGGCGGGGCCTATTGGCTTGGGGGCGTGGTTTCCAGCCGGGGGCGTGGCCTTTCCCCTTGGATTGGGGTCTTAAGCCGTGTGCTTGTCCTCTATCGGCGAGGGGTGTGTGGTTTGAAGCTGGGGGCGTGGCCTATCGCCATGGGGGCGTGGTTTGGAGCTGGGGGCGTGGCTTGTTGGCTTGGGGGCGTGGTATACAGCAGTGGGACTCAAAAATAGCAGATCTACAAGCTCGTAGAGCATAGTTCTACGAGCTTGTAGATCTGATATCGGCTGGGGTTGGGCGTGGCCTATCACCCCGGGGGGTGGGGTATGAAGCTGTGGGCGGGGGCCTGTCGGCTTGGAGGCGTGGTTTGAAGCTGGGGGCGTGGCTTATCGGCTTGGGGGCGTGGTTTACAGCAGTGGGACTCAGTAATAGCAGATCTACAAGCTCGTAGATCATAGCTCTACGAGCTTGTAGATCTGATATCGGCTTGGGGTGGGCGTGGCCTATCACCCCGGGGGGTGGGGTCTGAAGCTGTGGGCGGGGCCTATTGGCTTGGGGGCGTGGTTTCAAGCCGGGGGCGTGGCCTTTCCCCTTGGATTGGGGTTTTAAGCTGTGTGCTTGTCCTCTATCGGCGAGGGGGCTGTGGTTTGAAGCTGGGGGCGTGGCCTATCGCCATGGGGGCGTGGTTTGGAGCGGGGGGGCGGGGCCTGTCGGCTTGGGGGCGTGGCCTTTCCCCTTGGATTGGGGTCTTAAGCCGTGTGCTTGTCCTCTATCGGCGAGGGGTGTGTGGTTTGAAGCTGGGGGCGTGGCCTATCGCCATGGGGATGTGGTTTGGAGCTGGGGGCGTGGCTTGTTGGCTTGGGGTCGTGGTATACAGCAGTGGGACTCAAAAATAGCAGATCTACAAGCTCGTAGAGCTATGCTCTACGAGCTTGTAGATCTGCTATTTTTTCGCCCCCAAGCCAATAGGCCCCGCCCACAGCTTCAGACCCCACCCCCCGGGGTGATAGGCCACGCCCACCCCCAGCCGATATCAGATCTACAAGCTCGTAGAGCTATGATCTACGAGCTTGTAGATCTGCTATTTTTGAGTCCCACTGCTGTAAAACACGCCCCCACGCCGATAAGCCACGCCCCCAGCTTCAAACCACGCCCCCAAGCCAATAGGCCCCGCCCACAGCTTCAGACCCCACCCCCCGGGGTGATAGGCCACGCCCACCCCCAGCCGATATCAGATCTACAAGTTCGTAGAGCTATGATCTACGAGCTTGTAGATCTGCTATTTTTGAGTCCCACTGCTGTAAACCACGCCCCCAAGCCGACAGGCCACGCCCCCCGCTCCAAACCACGCCCCGATGGCGATAGGCCACGCCCCCAGCTTCAAACCACAGCCCCTCGCCCCAAGCCGACAGGCCACGTCCCCAGCACCAAACCACGCCCCCATGGCGATAGGCCACACCCCTAGCCTTAAACCACACCCCCCCTTGGCGATAGGCCACGCCCATAGCTCCAAACCACACCCCCTTGGTGATAGGCCAAGCCCACAGCTCCAAACCACTCCCCCCTCACCAATAGGCCACACCCCCGGCTCGAAACCACACCCCCAAGGTGATATGCCACGCCCACATAGTGGCTGGGGGAGGGGCCGGGGTTAATTGTTCGACCGATTGATCAATCGATTGGTAGAGATTAACATATTATTATACCATCCTGTAGGGGGAGGTAGAGAGTAACATATTATAATACCAGCCTTTAGGGGGAGGTAGAGAGTAACATAGTATAATACCAGCCTGTAGGGGGAGGTAGAGAGTAACATATTATAATACCAGCATGTAGGGGGAGGTATAGAGTAACATATTATAATACCAGCCTGTAGGGGGAGGTAGAGAGTAACATATTATAATACCAGCCTGTAGGGGGAGGTAGAGAGTCACATATTATAATACCAGCCTGTAGGGGGAGGTAGAGAGTAACATATTATAATACCAGCCTGTAGAGGGAGGTAGAGAGTCACATATTATAATACCAGCCTCTAGGGGGAGGTAGAGAGTAACATATATAATTATACCAGCCTGTAGGGGGAGTTAGAGAGTAACATAGTATAATACCAGTCTGTAGGGGGAGGTAGAGAGTAAGATATTATAATACCAGCCTGTAGAGGGAGGTAGAGAGTAACATATTATAATACCAGCCTGTAGGGGGAGGTAGAGAGTAACATAGTATAATACCAGTCTGTAGGGGGAGGTAGAGAGTAACATATTATAATACCAGCCTGTAGAGGGAGGTAGAGAGTAACATATTATAATACCAGCCTGTAGGGGGAGGTAGAGAGTAACATATTATAATACCAGCCTGTAGGGGGAGGTAGAGAGTCACATATTATAATACCAACCTGTAGGGGGAGGTAGAGAGTAACATATTATAATACCAGCCTGTAGGGGGAGGTAGAGAGTAACATAGTATAATACGAGTCTCTAGGGGGAGGTAGAGAGTAACATATTATAATACCAGCCTCTAGGGGGAGGTAGAGAGTAACATATTATACCAGCCTGTAGGGGGAGGTAGAGAGTAACATAGTATAATACCAGTCTGTAGGGGGAGGTAGAGAGTAAGATATTATAATACCAGCCTGTAGAGGGAGGTAGAGAGTAACATATTATAATACCAGCCTGTAGGGGGAGGTAGAGAGTAATATAGTATAATACCAGTCTGTAGGGGGAGGTAGAGAGTAACATATTATAATACCAGCCTGTAGAGGGAGGTAGAGAGTAACATATTATAATACCAGCCTGTAGGGGGAGGTAGAGAGTAATTATTATAATACCAGCCTGTAGGGGGAGGTAGAGAGTCACATATTATAATACCAGCCTGTAGGGGGAGGTAGAGAGTCAAATATTATAATACCAGCCTGTAGGGGGAGGTAGAGAGTCACATATTATAATACCAGCCTGTAGGGGGAGGTAGAGAGTAACATATTATAATACCAGCCTGTAGGGGGAGGTAGAGAGTCACATATTATAATACCAGCCTGTAGGGGTAGGTAGAGAGTAACATATTATAATACCAGCCTGTAGGGGGAGGTAGAGAGTAACATATTATAATACCAGCCTGTAGGGGGAGGTAGAGAGTAACATATTATAATACCAGCCTGTAGGGGGAGGTAGAGAGTCAAATATTATAATACCAGCCTGTAGGGGGAGGTAGAGAGTAACATATTATAATACCAGCCTGTAGGGGGAGGTAGAGAGTAACATATTATAATACCAGCCTGTAGGGGGAGGTAGAGAGTCACATATTATAATACGTATTTTTAAGAAAGTGGGTGTCAGTTTTGTCTGAAGGAAGGCATTAGGGCTCATGTATTTTGTGTTGGGCTCCTAAAACCCACTTTTAGAGACCTCACAAAGTCAGCAGCCACTTAGAATGTACTGGGAACAAGTTACAGGAAAGTGTCACAAAAGTGCTTATCTCAGCCTAAAAATGCTAATTTGACATTTTCCTGTAACTTGTTCCCAGTACATTCTAAGTGGCTGCTGACTTTGTGAGGTCTCTAAAAGTGGGTTTTAGGAGCCCAACACAAAATACATGAGCCCCAATGCCTTCCTTCATACAAAACTGACACCCACTTTCCTTAAAAAATCGTGGCTCAAAATGGCATTTTTGGGCTGAGATAAGCACTTTGGTGACATTTTCCTGTAACTTGTTCCCAGTACATTCTAAGTGGCTGCTGACTTTGTGAGGTCTCTAAAAGTGGGTTTTAGGAGCCCAACACAAAATACATGAGCCCTAATGCCTTCCTTCAGACAGAACTGACACCCACTTTCTTTAAAAAATCGTGGTTCAAAATAGCATTTTTGGGCTGAGATAAGCACTTTGGTGACATTTTCCTGTAACTTGTTCCCAGTACATTTTAAGTGGCTGCTGACTTTGTGAGGTCTGTAAAATTGGGTTTTAGGAGCCCAACACAAAATACATGAGCCCTAATGCCTTCTTTCAGACAAAACTGACTTCCACTTTCTTAAAAAAATCTTGGGTCAAAATAGCATTATTAGACTGAGATAAGCACTTTGGTGACATTTTCCTGTAACTTGTTCCCAGTACATTCTAAGTGGCTGCTGACTTTGTGAGGTCTCTAAAAGTGGGTTTTAGGAGCCCAACACAAAATACATGAGCCCCAATGCCTTCCTTCATACAAAACTGACACCCACTTTCCTTAAAAAACCGTGGCTCAAAATGGCATTTTTGGGCTGAGATAAGCACTTTGGTGACATTTTCCTGTAACTTGTTCCCAGTACATTCTAAGTGGCTGCTGACTTTGTGAGGTCTCTAAAAGTGGGTTTTAGGAGCCCAACACAAAATACATGAGCCCTAATGCCTTCCTTCAGACAGAACTGACACCCACTCTCTTTAAAAAATCGTGGTTCAAAATAGCATTTTTGGGCTGAGATAAGCACTTTGGTGACATTTTCCTGTAACTTGTTCCCAGTACATTTTAAGTGGCTGCTGACTTTGTGAGGTCTGTAAAATTGGGTTTTAGGAGCCCAACACAAAATACATGAGCCCTAATGCCTTCTTTCAGACAAAACTGACTTCCACTTTCTTAAAAAAATCTTGGGTCAAAATAGCATTATTAGACTGAGATAAGCACTTTGGTGACATATTCCTGTAACTTGTTCCCAGTACATTCTAAGTGGCTGCTGACTTTGTGAGGTCTCTAAAAGTGGGTTTTAGGAGCCCAACACAAAATACATGAGCCCTAATGCCTTCCTTCAGACAGAACTGACACCCACTTTCTTTAAAAAATCGTGGTTCAAAATAGCATTTTTGGGCTGAGATAAGCACTTTGGTGACATTTTCCTGTAACTTGTTCCCAGTACATTTTAAGTGGCTGCTGACTTTGTGAGGTCTGTAAAATTGGGTTTTAGGAGCCCAACACAAAATACATGAGCCCTAATGCCTTCTTTCAGACAAAACTGACTTCCACTTTCTTAAAAAAATCTTGGGTCAAAATAGCATTATTAGACTGAGATAAGCACTTTGGTGACATTTTCCTGTAACTTGTTCCCAGTACATTCTAAGTGGCTGCTGACTTTGTGAGGTCTCTAAAAGTGGGTTTTAGGAGCCCAACACAAAATACATGAGCCCTAATGCCTTCTTTCAGACAAAACTGACACCCACTTTCTTTAAAAAATCTTGGGTCAAAATAGCATTTTTAGACTGAGATAAGCACTTTGGTGACATTTTCCTGTAACTTGTTCCCAGTACATTCTAAGTGGCTGCTGACTTTGTGAGGTCTCTAAAAGTGGGTTTTAGGAGCCCAACACAAAATACATGAGCCCCAATGCCTTCCTTCAGACAAAACTGACACCCACTTTCTTTAAAAAATCGTGGCTCAAAATAGCATTTTTGGGCTGAGATAAGCACTTTGGCGACATTTTCCCCTACAGGCTGGTATTATAATATGTGACTCTCTACCTCCCCCTACAGGCTGGTATTATAATAGGTTACTCTCTTACCTCCCCTACAGGCTGGTATTATAATATGTGACTCTCTACCTCCCCCTACAGGCTGGTACTATAATATGTTACTCTCTACCTCCCCCTACAGGCTGGTATTATAATATGTTACTCTCTACCTCCCCCTACAGGCTGGTATTATAATATGTTACTCTCTACCTCCCCCTACAGGCTGGTATTATAATATGTTACTCTCTACCTCCCTCTACAGGCTGGTATTATAATATGTTACTCTCTACCTCCCCCTACAGGCTGGTATTATAATATGTTACTCTCTACCTCCCCTACAGGCTGGTATTATAATATGTGACTCTCTACCTCCCCCTACAGGCTGGTATTATAATATGTTACTCTCTACCTCCCCCTACAGGCTGGTATTATAATATGTGACTCTCTACCTCCCCCTACAGGCTGGTACTATAATATGTTACTCTCTACCTCCCCCTACAGGCTGGTATTATAATATGTTACTCTCTACCTCCCCCTACAGGCTGGTATTATAATATGTTACTCTCTACCTCCCCCTACAGGCTGGTATTATAATATGTTACTCTCTACCTCCCCCTACAGGCTGGTATTATAATATGTTACTCTCTACCTCCCCCTACAGGCTGGTATTATAATATGTTACTCTCTACCTCCTCCTACAGGCTGGTATTATAATATGTTACTCTCTACCTCCCCTACAGGCTGGTATTATAATATGTGACTCTCTACCTCCCCCTACAGGCTGGTATTATAATATGTTACTCTCTACCTCCCCCTACAGGCTGGTATTATAATATGTGACTCTCTACCTCCCCCTACAGGCTGGTATTATAATATGTGACTCTCTACCTCCCCCTACAGGCTGGTATTATAATATGTGACTCTCTACCTCCCCCTACAGGCTGGTATTATAATATGTTACTCTCTACCTCCCCCTACAGGTTGGTATTATAATATGTGACTCTCTACCTCCCCCTACAGGCTGGTATTATAATATGTTACTCTCTACCTCCCCCTACAGGCTGGTATTATAATATGTTACTCTCTACCTCCCTCTACAGGCTGGTATTATAATATCTTACTCTCTACCTCCCCCTACAGACTGGTATTATACTATGTTACTCTTTACCTCCCCCTACAGGCTGGTATAATAATATGTTACTCTCTACCTCCCCCTAGAGGCTGGTATTATAATATGTTACTCTCTACCTCCCCCTAGAGACTGGTATTATACTATGTTACTCTCTACCTCCCCCTACAGGCTGGTATTATAATATGTTACTCTCTACCTCCCCCTACAGGTTGGTATTATAATATGTGACTCTCTACCTCCCCCTACAGGCTGGTATTATAATATGTTACTCTCTACCTCCCCCTACAGGCTGGTATAATAATATGTTACTCTCTACCAATCGATTGATCAATCGGTCGAACAATTAACCCCGGCCCCTCCCCCAGCCACTATGTGGGCGTGGCCTATCACCTTGGGGGTGTGGTTTCGAGCCGGGGGTGTGGCCTATTGGTGAGGGGGAAGTGGTTTGGGGCTGTGGGCTTGGCCTATCACCAAGGGGGTGTGGTTTGGAGCTATGGGCGTGGCCTATCGCCAAGGGGGTGTGGTTTAAGGCTAGGGGCGTAGCCTATCGACATGGGGGCGTGGTTTGGAGCTTGGGGCGTGGCCTGTCGGCTTGGGGCGAGGGGCTGTGGTTTGAAGCTGGGGGCGTGGCCTATCGCCATCGGGGCGTGGTTTGGAGCGGGGGGCGTGGCCTGTCGGCTTGGGGGCGTGGTTTACAGCAGTGGGACTCTACGAGCTTGTAGATCTGATATCGGCTGGGGGTGGGCGTGGCCTATCACCCCGGGGGATGGGGTCTGAAGCTCTGGGCGGGGCCTATTGGCTTGGGGGCGTGGTTTCAAGCTGGGGGCGTGGCCTTTCCCGTTGGATTGGGGTCTTAAGCCGTGTGCTTGTCCTCTATCGGCGAGGGGTGTGTGGTTTGAAGCTGGGGGCGTGGCCTATCGCCATGGGGGCATGGTTTGGAGCGGGGGGCGTGGCCTGTCGGCTTGGGGGCGTGGTTTACAGCAGTGGGACTCAAAAATAGCGGATCTACAAGCTCGTAGATCATAGCTCTACGAGCTTGTAGATCTGATATCGGCTGGGGGTGGGCGTGGCCTATCACCCCGGGGGGTGGGGTCTGAAGCTGTGGGCGGGGCCTATTGGCTTGGGGGCGTGGTTTCCAGCCGGGGGCGTGGCCTTTCCCCTTGGATTGGGGTCTTAAGCCGTGTGCTTGTCCTCTATCGGCGAGGGGTGTGTGGTTTGAAGCTGGGGGCGTGGCCTATCGCCATGGGGGCGTGGTTTGGAGCTGGGGGCGTGGCTTGTTGGCTTGGGGGCGTGGTATACAGCAGTGGGACTCAAAAATAGCAGATCTACAAGCTCGTAGAGCATAGTTCTACGAGCTTGTAGATCTGATATCGGCTGGGGTTGGGCGTGGCCTATCACCCCGGGGGGTGGGGTATGAAGCTGTGGGCGGGGGCCTGTCGGCTTGGAGGCGTGGTTTGAAGCTGGGGGCGTGGCTTATCGGCTTGGGGGCGTGGTTTACAGCAGTGGGACTCAGTAATAGCAGATCTACAAGCTCGTAGATCATAGCTCTACGAGCTTGTAGATCTGATATCGGCTTGGGGTGGGCGTGGCCTATCACCCCGGGGGGTGGGGTCTGAAGCTGTGGGCGGGGCCTATTGGCTTGGGGGCGTGGTTTCAAGCCGGGGGCGTGGCCTTTCCCCTTGGATTGGGGTTTTAAGCTGTGTGCTTGTCCTCTATCGGCGAGGGGGCTGTGGTTTGAAGCTGGGGGCGTGGCCTATCGCCATGGGGGCGTGGTTTGGAGCGGGGGGGCGGGGCCTGTCGGCTTGGGGGCGTGGCCTTTCCCCTTGGATTGGGGTCTTAAGCCGTGTGCTTGTCCTCTATCGGCGAGGGGTGTGTGGTTTGAAGCTGGGGGCGTGGCCTATCGCCATGGGGATGTGGTTTGGAGCTGGGGGCGTGGCTTGTTGGCTTGGGGTCGTGGTATACAGCAGTGGGACTCAAAAATAGCAGATCTACAAGCTCGTAGAGCTATGCTCTACGAGCTTGTAGATCTGCTATTTTTTCGCCCCCAAGCCAATAGGCCCCGCCCACAGCTTCAGACCCCACCCCCCGGGGTGATAGGCCACGCCCACCCCCAGCCGATATCAGATCTACAAGCTCGTAGAGCTATGATCTACGAGCTTGTAGATCTGCTATTTTTGAGTCCCACTGCTGTAAAACACGCCCCCACGCCGATAAGCCACGCCCCCAGCTTCAAACCACGCCCCCAAGCCAATAGGCCCCGCCCACAGCTTCAGACCCCACCCCCCGGGGTGATAGGCCACGCCCACCCCCAGCCGATATCAGATCTACAAGTTCGTAGAGCTATGATCTACGAGCTTGTAGATCTGCTATTTTTGAGTCCCACTGCTGTAAACCACGCCCCCAAGCCGACAGGCCAGGCCCCCCGCTCCAAACCACGCCCCGATGGCGATAGGCCACGCCCCCAGCTTCAAACCACAGCCCCTCGCCCCAAGCCGACAGGCCACGTCCCCAGCACCAAACCACGCCCCCATGGCGATAGGCCACACCCCTAGCCTTAAACCACACACCCCCTTGGCGATAGGCCACGCCCATAGCTCCAAACCACACCCCCTTGGTGATAGGCCAAGCCCACAGCTCCAAACCACTCCCCCCTCACCAATAGGCCACACCCCCGGCTCGAAACCACACCCCCAAGGTGATATGCCACGCCCACATAGTGGCTGGGGGAGGGGCCGGGGTTAATTGTTCGACCGATTGATCAATCGATTGGTAGAGTTTATACCATCCTGTAGGGGGAGGTAGAGAGTAACATATTATAATACCAGCCTTTAGGGGGAGGTAGAGAGTAACATAGTATAATACCAGCCTGTAGGGGGAGGTAGAGAGTAACATATTATAATACCAGCATGTAGGGGGAGGTATAGAGTAACATATTATAATACCAGCCTGTAGGGGGAGGTAGAGAGTAACATATTATAATACCAGCCTGTAGGGGGAGGTAGAGAGTCACATATTATAATACCAGCCTGTAGGGGGAGGTAGAGAGTAACATATTATAATACCAGCCTGTAGAGGGAGGTAGAGAGTCACATATTATAATACCAGCCTGTAGGGGGAGGTAGAGAGTAACATATTATAATACCAGCCTGTAGGGGGAGGTAGAGAGTAACATAGTATAATACCAGTCTCTAGGGGGAGGTAAAGAGTAACATATTATAATACCAGCCTCTAGGGGGAGGTAGAGAGTAACATATATAATTATACCAGCCTGTAGGGGGAGTTAGAGAGTAACATAGTATAATACCAGTCTGTAGGGGGAGGTAGAGAGTAAGATATTATAATACCAGCCTGTAGAGGGAGGTAGAGAGTAACATATTATAATACCAGCCTGTAGGGGGAGGTAGAGAGTAACATAGTATAATACCAGTCTGTAGGGGGAGGTAGAGAGTAACATATTATAATACCAGCCTGTAGAGGGAGGTAGAGAGTAACATATTACAATACCAGCCTGTAGGGGGAGGTAGAGAGTAACATATTATAATACCAGCCTGTAGGGGGAGGTAGAGAGTCACATATTATAATACCAACCTGTAGGGGGAGGTAGAGAGTAACATATTATAATACCAGCCTGTAGGGGGAGGTAGAGAGTAACATAGTATAATACGAGTCTCTAGGGGGAGGTAGAGAGTAACATATTATAATACCAGCCTCTAGGGGGAGGTAGAGAGTAACATATTATACCAGCCTGTAGGGGGAGGTAGAGAGTAACATAGTATAATACCAGTCTGTAGGGGGAGGTAGAGAGTAAGATATTATAATACCAGCCTGTAGAGGGAGGTAGAGAGTAACATATTATAATACCAGCCTGTAGGGGGAGGTAGAGAGTAATATAGTATAATACCAGTCTGTAGGGGGAGGTAGAGAGTAACATATTATAATACCAGCCTGTAGAGGGAGGTAGAGAGTAACATATTATAATACCAGCCTGTAGGGGGAGGTAGAGAGTAATTATTATAATACCAGCCTGTAGGGGGAGGTAGAGAGTCACATATTATAATACCAGCCTGTAGGGGGAGGTAGAGAGTCACATATTATAATACCAGCCTGTAGGGGGAGGTAGAGAGTAACATAGTATAATACGAGTCTCTAGGGGGAGGTAGAGAGTAACTTATTATAATACCAGCCTCTAGGGGGAGGTAGAGAGTAACATATTATACCAGCCTGTAGGGGGAGGTAGAGAGTAACATAGTATAATACCAGTCTGTAGGGGGAGGTAGAGAGTAAGATATTATAATACCAGCCTGTAGAGGGAGGTAGAGAGTAACATATTATAATACCAGCCTGTAGGGGGAGGTAGAGAGTAATATAGTATAATACCAGTCTGTAGGGGGAGGTAGAGAGTAACATATTATAATACCAGCCTGTAGAGGGAGGTAGAGAGTAACATATTATAATACCAGCCTGTAGGGGGAGGTAGAGAGTAATTATTATAATACCAGCCTGTAGGGGGAGGTAGAGAGTCACATATTATAATACCAGCCTGTAGGGGGAGGTAGAGAGTCACATATTATAATACCAGCCTGTAGGGGGAGGTAGAGAGTCACATATTATAATACCAGCCTGTAGGGGGAGGTAGAGAGTAACATATTATAATACCAGCCTGTAGGGGGAGGTAGAGAGTCACATATTATAATACCAGCCTGTAGGGGTAGGTAGAGAGTAACATATTATAATACCAGCCTGTAGGGGGAGGTAGAGAGTAACATATTATAATACCAGCCTGTAGGGGGAGGTAGAGAGTAACATATTATAATACCAGCCTGTAGGGGGAGGTAGAGAGTCAAATATTATAATACCAGCCTGTAGGGGGAGGTAGAGAGTAACATATTATAATACCAGCCTGTAGGGGGAGGTAGAGAGTAACATATTATAATACCAGCCTGTAGGGGGAGGTAGAGAGTCACATATTATAATACGTATTTTTAAGAAAGTGGGTGTCAGTTTTGTCTGAAGGAAGGCATTAGGGCTCATGTATTTTGTGTTGGGCTCCTAAAACCCACTTTTAGAGACCTCACAAAGTCAGCAGCCACTTAGAATGTACTGGGAACAAGTTACAGGAAAGTGTCACAAAAGTGCTTATCTCAGCCTAAAAATGCTATTTTGACATTTTCCTGTAACTTGTTCCCAGTACATTCTAAGTGGCTGCTGACTTTGTGAGGTCTCTAAAAGTGGGTTTTAGGAGCCCAACACAAAATACATGAGCCCCAATGCCTTCCTTCATACAAAACTGACACCCACTTTCCTTAAAAAATCGTGGCTCAAAATGGCATTTTTGGGCTGAGATAAGCACTTTGGTGACATTTTCCTGTAACTTGTTCCCAGTACATTCTAAGTGGCTGCTGACTTTGTGAGGTCTCTAAAAGTGGGTTTTAGGAGCCCAACACAAAATACATGAGCCCTAATGCCTTCCTTCAGACAGAACTGACACCCACTTTCTTTAAAAAATCGTGGTTCAAAATAGCATTTTTGGGCTGAGATAAGCACTTTGGTGACATTTTCCTGTAACTTGTTCCCAGTACATTTTAAGTGGCTGCTGACTTTGTGAGGTCTGTAAAATTGGGTTTTAGGAGCCCAACACAAAATACATGAGCCCTAATGCCTTTTTTCAGACAAAACTGACTTCCACTTTCTTAAAAAAATCTTGGGTCAAAATAGCATTATTAGACTGAGATAAGCACTTTGGTGACATTTTCCTGTAACTTGTTCCCAGTACATTCTAAGTGGCTGCTGACTTTGTGAGGTCTCTAAAAGTGGGTTTTAGGAGCCCAACACAAAATACATGAGCCCCAATGCCTTCCTTCATACAAAACTGACACCCACTTTCCTTAAAAAATCGTGGCTCAAAATGGCATTTTTGGGCTGAGATAAGCACTTTGGTGACATTTTCCTGTAACTTGTTCCCAGTACATTCTAAGTGGCTGCTGACTTTGTGAGGTCTCTAAAAGTGGGTTTTAGGAGCCCAACACAAAATACATGAGCCCTAATGCCTTCCTTCAGACAGAACTGACACCCACTTTCTTTAAAAAATCGTGGTTCAAAATAGCATTTTTGGGCTGAGATAAGCACTTTGGTGACATTTTCCTGTAACTTGTTCCCAGTACATTTTAAGTGGCTGCTGACTTTGTGAGGTCTGTAAAATTGGGTTTTAGGAGCCCAACACAAAATACATGAGCCCTAATGCCTTCTTTCAGACAAAACTGACTTCCACTTTCTTAAAAAAATCTTGGGTCAAAATAGCATTATTAGACTGAGATAAGCACTTTGGTGACATTTTCCTGTAACTTGTTCCCAGTACATTCTAAGTGGCTGCTGACTTTGTGAGGTCTCTAAAAGTGGGTTTTAGGAGCCCAACACAAAATACATGAGCCCCAATGCCTTCCTTCATACAAAACTGACACCCACTTTCCTTAAAAAATCGTGGCTCAAAATGGCATTTTTGGGCTGAGATAAGCACTTTGGTGACATTTTCCTGTAACTTGTTCCCAGTACATTCTAAGTGGCTGCTGACTTTGTGAGGTCTCTAAAAGTGGGTTTTAGGAGCCCAACACAAAATACATGAGCCCTAATGCCTTCCTTCAGACAGAACTGACACCCACTTTCTTTAAAAAATCGTGGTTCAAAATAGCATTTTTGGGCTGAGATAAGCACTTTGGTGACATTTTCCTGTAACTTGTTCCCAGTACATTTTAAGTGGCTGCTGACTTTGTGAGGTCTGTAAAATTGGGTTTTAGGAGCCCAACACAAAATACATGAGCCCTAATGCCTTCTTTCAGACAAAACTGACTTCCACTTTCTTAAAAAAATCTTGGGTCAAAATAGCATTATTAGACTGAGATAAGCACTTTGGTGACATTTTCCTGTAACTTGTTCCCAGTACATTCTAAGTGGCTGCTGACTTTGTGAGGTCTCTAAAAGTGGGTTTTAGGAGCCCAACACAAAATACATGAGCCCCAATGCCTTCCTTCATACAAAACTGACACCCACTTTCCTTAAAAAATCGTGGCTCAAAATGGCATTTTTGGGCTGAGATAAGCACTTTGGTGACATTTTCCTGTAACTTGTTCCCAGTACATTCTAAGTGGCTGCTGACTTTGTGAGGTCTCTAAAAGTGGGTTTTAGGAGCCCAACACAAAATACATGAGCCCTAATGCCTTCCTTCAGACAGAACTGACACCCACTCTCTTTAAAAAATCGTGGTTCAAAATAGCATTTTTGGGCTGAGATAAGCACTTTAGTGACATTTTCCTGTAACTTGTTCCCAGTACATTTTAAGTGGCTGCTGACTTTGTGAGGTCTGTAAAATTGGGTTTTAGGAGCCCAACACAAAATACATGAGCCCTAATGCCTTCTTTCAGACAAAACTGACTTCCACTTTCTTAAAAAAATCTTGGGTCAAAATAGCATTATTAGACTGAGATAAGCACTTTGGTGACATTTTCCTGTAACTTGTTCCCAGTACATTCTAAGTGGCTGCTGACTTTGTGAGGTCTCTAAAAGTGGGTTTTAGGAGCCCAACACAAAATACATGAGCCCTAATGCCTTCCTTCAGACAGAACTGACACCCACTTTCTTTAAAAAATCGTGGTTCAAAATAGCATTTTTGGGCTGAGATAAGCACTTTGGTGACATTTTCCTGTAACTTGTTCCCAGTACATTTTAAGTGGCTGCTGACTTTGTGAGGTCTGTAAAATTGGGTTTTAGGAGCCCAACACAAAATACATGAGCCCTAATGCCTTCTTTCAGACAAAACTGACTTCCACTTTCTTAAAAAAATCTTGGGTCAAAATAGCATTATTAGACTGAGATAAGCACTTTGGTGACATTTTCCTGTAACTTGTTCCCAGTACATTCTAAGTGGCTGCTGACTTTGTGAGGTCTCTAAAAGTGGGTTTTAGGAGCCCAACACAAAATACATGAGCCCTAATGCCTTCTTTCAGACAAAACTGACACCCACTTTCTTTAAAAAACCTTGGGTCAAAATAGCATTTTTAGACTGAGATAAGCACTTTGGTGACATTTTCCTGTAACTTGTTCCCAGTACATTCTAAGTGGCTGCTGACTTTGTGAGGTCTCTAAAAGTGGGTTTTAGGAGCCCAACACAAAATACATGAGCCCTAATGCCTTCCTTCAGACAGAACTGACACCCACTCTCTTTAAAAAATCGTGGTTCAAAATAGCATTTTTGGGCTGAGATAAGCACTTTAGTGACATTTTCCTGTAACTTGTTCCCAGTACATTTTAAGTGGCTGCTGACTTTGTGAGGTCTGTAAAATTGGGTTTTAGGAGCCCAACACAAAATACATGAGCCCTAATGCCTTCTTTCAGACAAAACTGACTTCCACTTTCTTAAAAAAATCTTGGGTCAAAATAGCATTATTAGACTGAGATAAGCACTTTGGTGACATTTTCCTGTAACTTGTTCCCAGTACATTCTAAGTGGCTGCTGACTTTGTGAGGTCTCTAAAAGTGGGTTTTAGGAGCCCAACACAAAATACATGAGCCCTAATGCCTTCCTTCAGACAGAACTGACACCCACTTTCTTTAAAAAATCGTGGTTCAAAATAGCATTTTTGGGCTGAGATAAGCACTTTGGTGACATTTTCCTGTAACTTGTTCCCAGTACATTTTAAGTGGCTGCTGACTTTGTGAGGTCTGTAAAATTGGGTTTTAGGAGCCCAACACAAAATACATGAGCCCTAATGCCTTCTTTCAGACAAAACTGACTTCCACTTTCTTAAAAAAATCTTGGGTCAAAATAGCATTATTAGACTGAGATAAGCACTTTGGTGACATTTTCCTGTAACTTGTTCCCAGTACATTCTAAGTGGCTGCTGACTTTGTGAGGTCTCTAAAAGTGGGTTTTAGGAGCCCAACACAAAATACATGAGCCCTAATGCCTTCTTTCAGACAAAACTGACACCCACTTTCTTTAAAAAACCTTGGGTCAAAATAGCATTTTTAGACTGAGATAAGCACTTTGGTGACATTTTCCTGTAACTTGTTCCCAGTACATTCTAAGTGGCTGCTGACTTTGTGAGGTCTCTAAAATTGGGTTTTAGGAGCCCAACACAAAATACATGAGCCCTAATGCCTTCTTTCAGACAAAACTGACTTCCACTTTCTTAAAAAAATCTTGGGTCAAAATAGCATTATTAGACTGAGATAAGCACTTTGGTGACATTTTCCTGTAACTTGTTCCCAGTACATTCTAAGTGGCTGCTGACTTTGTGAGGTCTCTAAAAGTGGGTTTTAGGAGCCCAACACAAAATACATGAGCCCTAATGCCTTCCTTCAGACAGAACTGACACCCACTTTCTTTAAAAAATCGTGGTTCAAAATAGCATTTTTGGGCTGAGATAAGCACTTTGGTGACATTTTCCTGTAACTTGTTCCCAGTACATTTTAAGTGGCTGCTGACTTTGTGAGGTCTGTAAAATTGGGTTTTAGGAGCCCAACACAAAATACATGAGCCCTAATGCCTTTTTTCAGACAAAACTGACTTCCACTTTCTTAAAAAAATCTTGGGTCAAAATAGCATTATTAGACTGAGATAAGCACTTTGGTGACATTTTCCTGTAACTTGTTCCCAGTACATTCTAAGTGGCTGCTGACTTTGTGAGGTCTCTAAAAGTGGGTTTTAGGAGCCCAACACAAAATACATGAGCCCCAATGCCTTCCTTCATACAAAACTGACACCCACTTTCCTTAAAAAATCGTGGCTCAAAATGGCATTTTTGGGCTGAGATAAGCACTTTGGTGACATTTTCCTGTAACTTGTTCCCAGTACATTCTAAGTGGCTGCTGACTTTGTGAGGTCTCTAAAAGTGGGTTTTAGGAGCCCAACACAAAATACATGAGCCCTAATGCCTTCCTTCAGACAGAACTGACACCCACTTTCTTTAAAAAATCGTGGTTCAAAATAGCATTTTTGGGCTGAGATAAGCACTTTGGTGACATTTTCCTGTAACTTGTTCCCAGTACATTTTAAGTGGCTGCTGACTTTGTGAGGTCTGTAAAATTGGGTTTTAGGAGCCCAACACAAAATACATGAGCCCTAATGCCTTCTTTCAGACAAAACTGACTTCCACTTTCTTAAAAAAATCTTGGGTCAAAATAGCATTATTAGACTGAGATAAGCACTTTGGTGACATTTTCCTGTAACTTGTTCCCAGTACATTCTAAGTGGCTGCTGACTTTGTGAGGTCTCTAAAAGTGGGTTTTAGGAGCCCAACACAAAATACATGAGCCCCAATGCCTTCCTTCATACAAAACTGACACCCACTTTCCTTAAAAAATCGTGGCTCAAAATGGCATTTTTGGGCTGAGATAAGCACTTTGGTGACATTTTCCTGTAACTTGTTCCCAGTACATTCTAAGTGGCTGCTGACTTTGTGAGGTCTCTAAAAGTGGGTTTTAGGAGCCCAACACAAAATACATGAGCCCTAATGCCTTCCTTCAGACAGAACTGACACCCACTTTCTTTAAAAAATCGTGGTTCAAAATAGCATTTTTGGGCTGAGATAAGCACTTTGGTGACATTTTCCTGTAACTTGTTCCCAGTACATTTTAAGTGGCTGCTGACTTTGTGAGGTCTGTAAAATTGGGTTTTAGGAGCCCAACACAAAATACATGAGCCCTAATGCCTTCTTTCAGACAAAACTGACTTCCACTTTCTTAAAAAAATCTTGGGTCAAAATAGCATTATTAGACTGAGATAAGCACTTTGGTGACATTTTCCTGTAACTTGTTCCCAGTACATTCTAAGTGGCTGCTGACTTTGTGAGGTCTCTAAAAGTGGGTTTTAGGAGCCCAACACAAAATACATGAGCCCCAATGCCTTCCTTCATACAAAACTGACACCCACTTTCCTTAAAAAATCGTGGCTCAAAATGGCATTTTTGGGCTGAGATAAGCACTTTGGTGACATTTTCCTGTAACTTGTTCCCAGTACATTCTAAGTGGCTGCTGACTTTGTGAGGTCTCTAAAAGTGGGTTTTAGGAGCCCAACACAAAATACATGAGCCCTAATGCCTTCCTTCAGACAGAACTGACACCCACTCTCTTTAAAAAATCGTGGTTCAAAATAGCATTTTTGGGCTGAGATAAGCACTTTAGTGACATTTTCCTGTAACTTGTTCCCAGTACATTTTAAGTGGCTGCTGACTTTGTGAGGTCTGTAAAATTGGGTTTTAGGAGCCCAACACAAAATACATGAGCCCTAATGCCTTCTTTCAGACAAAACTGACTTCCACTTTCTTAAAAAAATCTTGGGTCAAAATAGCATTATTAGACTGAGATAAGCACTTTGGTGACATTTTCCTGTAACTTGTTCCCAGTACATTCTAAGTGGCTGCTGACTTTGTGAGGTCTCTAAAAGTGGGTTTTAGGAGCCCAACACAAAATACATGAGCCCTAATGCCTTCCTTCAGACAGAACTGACACCCACTTTCTTTAAAAAATCGTGGTTCAAAATAGCATTTTTGGGCTGAGATAAGCACTTTGGTGACATTTTCCTGTAACTTGTTCCCAGTACATTTTAAGTGGCTGCTGACTTTGTGAGGTCTGTAAAATTGGGTTTTAGGAGCCCAACACAAAATACATGAGCCCTAATGCCTTCTTTCAGACAAAACTGACTTCCACTTTCTTAAAAAAATCTTGGGTCAAAATAGCATTATTAGACTGAGATAAGCACTTTGGTGACATTTTCCTGTAACTTGTTCCCAGTACATTCTAAGTGGCTGCTGACTTTGTGAGGTCTCTAAAAGTGGGTTTTAGGAGCCCAACACAAAATACATGAGCCCTAATGCCTTCTTTCAGACAAAACTGACACCCACTTTCTTTAAAAAACCTTGGGTCAAAATAGCATTTTTAGACTGAGATAAGCACTTTGGTGACATTTTCCTGTAACTTGTTCCCAGTACATTCTAAGTGGCTGCTGACTTTGTGAGGTCTCTAAAAGTGGGTTTTAGGAGCCCAACACAAAATACATGAGCCCTAATGCCTTCCTTCAGACAGAACTGACACCCACTCTCTTTAAAAAATCGTGGTTCAAAATAGCATTTTTGGGCTGAGATAAGCACTTTAGTGACATTTTCCTGTAACTTGTTCCCAGTACATTTTAAGTGGCTGCTGACTTTGTGAGGTCTGTAAAATTGGGTTTTAGGAGCCCAACACAAAATACATGAGCCCTAATGCCTTCTTTCAGACAAAACTGACTTCCACTTTCTTAAAAAAATCTTGGGTCAAAATAGCATTATTAGACTGAGATAAGCACTTTGGTGACATTTTCCTGTAACTTGTTCCCAGTACATTCTAAGTGGCTGCTGACTTTGTGAGGTCTCTAAAAGTGGGTTTTAGGAGCCCAACACAAAATACATGAGCCCTAATGCCTTCCTTCAGACAGAACTGACACCCACTTTCTTTAAAAAATCGTGGTTCAAAATAGCATTTTTGGGCTGAGATAAGCACTTTGGTGACATTTTCCTGTAACTTGTTCCCAGTACATTTTAAGTGGCTGCTGACTTTGTGAGGTCTGTAAAATTGGGTTTTAGGAGCCCAACACAAAATACATGAGCCCTAATGCCTTCTTTCAGACAAAACTGACTTCCACTTTCTTAAAAAAATCTTGGGTCAAAATAGCATTATTAGACTGAGATAAGCACTTTGGTGACATTTTCCTGTAACTTGTTCCCAGTACATTCTAAGTGGCTGCTGACTTTGTGAGGTCTCTAAAAGTGGGTTTTAGGAGCCCAACACAAAATACATGAGCCCTAATGCCTTCTTTCAGACAAAACTGACACCCACTTTCTTTAAAAAACCTTGGGTCAAAATAGCATTTTTAGACTGAGATAAGCACTTTGGTGACATTTTCCTGTAACTTGTTCCCAGTACATTCTAAGTGGCTGCTGACTTTGTGAGGTCTCTAAAAGTGGGTTTTAGGAGCCCAACACAAAATACATGAGCCCCAATGCCTTCCTTCAGACAAAACTGACACCACTTTCTTTAAAAAATCGTGGCTCAAAATAGCATTTTTGGGCTGAGATAAGCACTTTGGTGACATTTTCCCCTACAGGCTGGTATTATAATATGTGACTCTCTACCTCCCCCTACAGGCTGGTATTATAATAGGTTACTCTCTTACCTCCCCTACAGGCTGGTATTATAATATGTGACTCTCTACCTCCCCCTACAGGCTGGTACTATAATATGTTACTCTCTACCTCCCCCTACAGGCTGGTATTATAATATGTTACTCTCTACCTCCCCCTACAGGCTGGTATTATAATATGTTACTCTCTACCTCCCCCTACAGGCTGGTATTATAATATGTTACTCTCTACCTCCCTCTACAGGCTGGTATTATAATATGTTACTCTCTACCTCCCCCTACAGGCTGGTATTATAATATGTTACTCTCTACCTCCCCCTACAGGCTGGTATTATAATATGTTACTCTCTACCTCCCCTACAGGCTGGTATTATAATATGTGACTCTCTACCTCCCCCTACAGGCTGGTATTATAATATGTTACTCTCTACCTCCCCCTACAGGCTGGTATTATAATATGTGACTCTCTACCTCCCCCTACAGGCTGGTACTATAATATGTTACTCTCTACCTCCCCCTACAGGCTGGTATTATAATATGTTACTCTCTACCTCCCCCTACAGGCTGGTATTATAATATGTTACTCTCTACCTCCCCCTACAGGCTGGTATTATAATATGTTACTCTCTACCTCCCCCTACAGGCTGGTATTATAATATGTTACTCTCTACCTCCCCCTACAGGCTGGTATTATAATATGTTACTCTCTACCTCCTCCTACAGGCTGGTATTATAATATGTTACTCTCTACCTCCCCTACAGGCTGGTATTATAATATGTGACTCTCTACCTCCCCCTACAGGCTGGTATTATAATATGTTACTCTCTACCTCCCCCTACAGGCTGGTATTATAATATGTGACTCTCTACCTCCCCCTACAGGCTGGTATTATAATATGTGACTCTCTACCTCCCCCTACAGGCTGGTATTATAATATGTGACTCTCTACCTCCCCCTACAGGCTGGTATTATAATATGTTACTCTCTACCTCCCCCTACAGGTTGGTATTATAATATGTGACTCTCTACCTCCCCCTACAGGCTGGTATTATAATATGTTACTCTCTACCTCCCCCTACAGGCTGGTATTATAATATGTTACTCTCTACCTCCCTCTACAGGCTGGTATTATAATATCTTACTCTCTACCTCCCCCTACAGACTGGTATTATACTATGTTACTCTTTACCTCCCCCTACAGGCTGGTATAATAATATGTTACTCTCTACCTCCCCCTAGAGGCTGGTATTATAATATGTTACTCTCTACCTCCCCCTAGAGACTGGTATTATACTATGTTACTCTCTACCTCCCCCTACAGGCTGGTATTATAATATGTTACTCTCTACCTCCCCCTACAGGTTGGTATTATAATATGTGACTCTCTACCTCCCCCTACAGGCTGGTATTATAATATGTTACTCTCTACCTCCCCCTACAGGCTGGTATAATAATATGTTACTCTCTACCAATCGATTGATCAATCGGTCGAACAATTAACCCCGGCCCCTCCCCCAGCCACTATGTGGGCGTGGCCTATCACCTTGGGGGTGTGGTTTCGAGCCGGGGGTGTGGCCTATTGGTGAGGGGGAAGTGGTTTGGGGCTGTGGGCTTGGCCTATCACCAAGGGGGTGTGGTTTGGAGCTATGGGCGTGGCCTATCGCCAAGGGGGTGTGGTTTAAGGCTAGGGGCGTAGCCTATCGACATGGGGGCGTGGTTTGGAGCTTGGGGCGTGGCCTGTCGGCTTGGGGCGAGGGGCTGTGGTTTGAAGCTGGGGGCGTGGCCTATCGCCATCGGGGCGTGGTTTGGAGCGGGGGGCGTGGCCTGTCGGCTTGGGGGCGTGGTTTACAGCAGTGGGACTCTACGAGCTTGTAGATCTGATATCGGCTGGGGGTGGGCGTGGCCTATCACCCCGGGGGATGGGGTCTGAAGCTCTGGGCGGGGCCTATTGGCTTGGGGGCGTGGTTTCAAGCTGGGGGCGTGGCCTTTCCCGTTGGATTGGGGTCTTAAGCCGTGTGCTTGTCCTCTATCGGCGAGGGGTGTGTGGTTTGAAGCTGGGGGCGTGGCCTATCGCCATGGGGGCATGGTTTGGAGCGGGGGGCGTGGCCTGTCGGCTTGGGGGCGTGGTTTACAGCAGTGGGACTCAAAAATAGCGGATCTACAAGCTCGTAGATCATAGCTCTACGAGCTTGTAGATCTGATATCGGCTGGGGGTGGGCGTGGCCTATCACCCCGGGGGGTGGGGTCTGAAGCTGTGGGCGGGGCCTATTGGCTTGGGGGCGTGGTTTCCAGCCGGGGGCGTGGCCTTTCCCCTTGGATTGGGGTCTTAAGCCGTGTGCTTGTCCTCTATCGGCGAGGGGTGTGTGGTTTGAAGCTGGGGGCGTGGCCTATCGCCATGGGGGCGTGGTTTGGAGCTGGGGGCGTGGCTTGTTGGCTTGGGGGCGTGGTATACAGCAGTGGGACTCAAAAATAGCAGATCTACAAGCTCGTAGAGCATAGTTCTACGAGCTTGTAGATCTGATATCGGCTGGGGTTGGGCGTGGCCTATCACCCCGGGGGGTGGGGTATGAAGCTGTGGGCGGGGGCCTGTCGGCTTGGAGGCGTGGTTTGAAGCTGGGGGCGTGGCTTATCGGCTTGGGGGCGTGGTTTACAGCAGTGGGACTCAGTAATAGCAGATCTACAAGCTCGTAGATCATAGCTCTACGAGCTTGTAGATCTGATATCGGCTTGGGGTGGGCGTGGCCTATCACCCCGGGGGGTGGGGTCTGAAGCTGTGGGCGGGGCCTATTGGCTTGGGGGCGTGGTTTCAAGCCGGGGGCGTGGCCTTTCCCCTTGGATTGGGGTTTTAAGCTGTGTGCTTGTCCTCTATCGGCGAGGGGGCTGTGGTTTGAAGCTGGGGGCGTGGCCTATCGCCATGGGGGCGTGGTTTGGAGCGGGGGGGCGGGGCCTGTCGGCTTGGGGGCGTGGCCTTTCCCCTTGGATTGGGGTCTTAAGCCGTGTGCTTGTCCTCTATCGGCGAGGGGTGTGTGGTTTGAAGCTGGGGGCGTGGCCTATCGCCATGGGGATGTGGTTTGGAGCTGGGGGCGTGGCTTGTTGGCTTGGGGTCGTGGTATACAGCAGTGGGACTCAAAAATAGCAGATCTACAAGCTCGTAGAGCTATGCTCTACGAGCTTGTAGATCTGCTATTTTTTCGCCCCCAAGCCAATAGGCCCCGCCCACAGCTTCAGACCCCACCCCCCGGGGTGATAGGCCACGCCCACCCCCAGCCGATATCAGATCTACAAGCTCGTAGAGCTATGATCTACGAGCTTGTAGATCTGCTATTTTTGAGTCCCACTGCTGTAAAACACGCCCCCACGCCGATAAGCCACGCCCCCAGCTTCAAACCACGCCCCCAAGCCAATAGGCCCCGCCCACAGCTTCAGACCCCACCCCCCGGGGTGATAGGCCACGCCCACCCCCAGCCGATATCAGATCTACAAGTTCGTAGAGCTATGATCTACGAGCTTGTAGATCTGCTATTTTTGAGTCCCACTGCTGTAAACCACGCCCCCAAGCCGACAGGCCAGGCCCCCCGCTCCAAACCACGCCCCGATGGCGATAGGCCACGCCCCCAGCTTCAAACCACAGCCCCTCGCCCCAAGCCGACAGGCCACGTCCCCAGCACCAAACCACGCCCCCATGGCGATAGGCCACACCCCTAGCCTTAAACCACACACCCCCTTGGCGATAGGCCACGCCCATAGCTCCAAACCACACCCCCTTGGTGATAGGCCAAGCCCACAGCTCCAAACCACTCCCCCCTCACCAATAGGCCACACCCCCGGCTCGAAACCACACCCCCAAGGTGATATGCCACGCCCACATAGTGGCTGGGGGAGGGGCCGGGGTTAATTGTTCGACCGATTGATCAATCGATTGGTAGAGTTTATACCATCCTGTAGGGGGAGGTAGAGAGTAACATATTATAATACCAGCCTTTAGGGGGAGGTAGAGAGTAACATAGTATAATACCAGCCTGTAGGGGGAGGTAGAGAGTAACATATTATAATACCAGCATGTAGGGGGAGGTATAGAGTAACATATTATAATACCAGCCTGTAGGGGGAGGTAGAGAGTAAGATATTATAATACCAGCCTGTAGGGGGAGGTAGAGAGTCACATATTATAATACCAGCCTGTAGGGGGAGGTAGAGAGTAACATATTATAATACCAGCCTGTAGAGGGAGGTAGAGAGTCACATATTATAATACCAGCCTGTAGGGGGAGGTAGAGAGTAACATATTATAATACCAGCCTGTAGGGGGAGGTAGAGAGTAACATAGTATAATACCAGTCTCTAGGGGGAGGTAAAGAGTAACATATTATAATACCAGCCTCTAGGGGGAGGTAGAGAGTAACATATATAATTATACCAGCCTGTAGGGGGAGTTAGAGAGTAACATAGTATAATACCAGTCTGTAGGGGGAGGTAGAGAGTAAGATATTATAATACCAGCCTGTAGAGGGAGGTAGAGAGTAACATATTATAATACCAGCCTGTAGGGGGAGGTAGAGAGTAACATAGTATAATACCAGTCTGTAGGGGGAGGTAGAGAGTAACATATTATAATACCAGCCTGTAGAGGGAGGTAGAGAGTAACATATTATAATACCAGCCTGTAGGGGGAGGTAGAGAGTAACATATTATAATACCAGCCTGTAGGGGGAGGTAGAGAGTCACATATTATAATACCAACCTGTAGGGGGAGGTAGAGAGTAACATATTATAATACCAGCCTGTAGGGGGAGGTAGAGAGTAACATAGTATAATACGAGTCTCTAGGGGGAGGTAGAGAGTAACATATTATAATACCAGCCTCTAGGGGGAGGTAGAGAGTAACATATTATACCAGCCTGTAGGGGGAGGTAGAGAGTAACATAGTATAATACCAGTCTGTAGGGGGAGGTAGAGAGTAAGATATTATAATACCAGCCTGTAGAGGGAGGTAGAGAGTAACATATTATAATACCAGCCTGTAGGGGGAGGTAGAGAGTAATATAGTATAATACCAGTCTGTAGGGGGAGGTAGAGAGTAACATATTATAATACCAGCCTGTAGAGGGAGGTAGAGAGTAACATATTATAATACCAGCCTGTAGGGGGAGGTAGAGAGTAATTATTATAATACCAGCCTGTAGGGGGAGGTAGAGAGTCACATATTATAATACCAGCCTGTAGGGGGAGGTAGAGAGTCACATATTATAATACCAGCCTGTAGGGGGAGGTAGAGAGTAACATAGTATAATACGAGTCTCTAGGGGGAGGTAGAGAGTAACTTATTATAATACCAGCCTCTAGGGGGAGGTAGAGAGTAACATATTATACCAGCCTGTAGGGGGAGGTAGAGAGTAACATAGTATAATACCAGTCTGTAGGGGGAGGTAGAGAGTAAGATATTATAATACCAGCCTGTAGAGGGAGGTAGAGAGTAACATATTATAATACCAGCCTGTAGGGGGAGGTAGAGAGTAATATAGTATAATACCAGTCTGTAGGGGGAGGTAGAGAGTAACATATTATAATACCAGCCTGTAGAGGGAGGTAGAGAGTAACATATTATAATACCAGCCTGTAGGGGGAGGTAGAGAGTAATTATTATAATACCAGCCTGTAGGGGGAGGTAGAGAGTCACATATTATAATACCAGCCTGTAGGGGGAGGTAGAGAGTCACATATTATAATACCAGCCTGTAGGGGGAGGTAGAGAGTCACATATTATAATACCAGCCTGTAGGGGGAGGTAGAGAGTAACATATTATAATACCAGCCTGTAGGGGGAGGTAGAGAGTCACATATCATAATACCAGCCTGTAGGGGTAGGTAGAGAGTAACATATTATAATACCAGCCTGTAGGGGGAGGTAGAGAGTAACATATTATAATACCAGCCTGTAGGGGGAGGTAGAGAGTAACATATTATAATACCAGCCTGTAGGGGGAGGTAGAGAGTCAAATATTATAATACCAGCCTGTAGGGGGAGGTAGAGAGTAACATATTATAATACCAGCCTGTAGGGGGAGGTAGAGAGTAACATATTATAATACCAGCCTGTAGGGGGAGGTAGAGAGTCACATATTATAATACGTATTTTTAAGAAAGTGGGTGTCAGTTTTGTCTGAAGGAAGGCATTAGGGCTCATGTATTTTGTGTTGGGCTCCTAAAACCCACTTTTAGAGACCTCACAAAGTCAGCAGCCACTTAGAATGTACTGGGAACAAGTTACAGGAAAGTGTCACAAAAGTGCTTATCTCAGCCTAAAAATGCTATTTTGACATTTTCCTGTAACTTGTTCCCAGTACATTCTAAGTGGCTGCTGACTTTGTGAGGTCTCTAAAAGTGGGTTTTAGGAGCCCAACACAAAATACATGAGCCCCAATGCCTTCCTTCATACAAAACTGACACCCACTTTCCTTAAAAAATCGTGGCTCAAAATGGCATTTTTGGGCTGAGATAAGCACTTTGGTGACATTTTCCTGTAACTTGTTCCCAGTACATTCTAAGTGGCTGCTGACTTTGTGAGGTCTCTAAAAGTGGGTTTTAGGAGCCCAACACAAAATACATGAGCCCTAATGCCTTCCTTCAGACAGAACTGACACCCACTTTCTTTAAAAAATCGTGGTTCAAAATAGCATTTTTGGGCTGAGATAAGCACTTTGGTGACATTTTCCTGTAACTTGTTCCCAGTACATTTTAAGTGGCTGCTGACTTTGTGAGGTCTGTAAAATTGGGTTTTAGGAGCCCAACACAAAATACATGAGCCCTAATGCCTTTTTTCAGACAAAACTGACTTCCACTTTCTTAAAAAAATCTTGGGTCAAAATAGCATTATTAGACTGAGATAAGCACTTTGGTGACATTTTCCTGTAACTTGTTCCCAGTACATTCTAAGTGGCTGCTGACTTTGTGAGGTCTCTAAAAGTGGGTTTTAGGAGCCCAACACAAAATACATGAGCCCCAATGCCTTCCTTCATACAAAACTGACACCCACTTTCCTTAAAAAATCGTGGCTCAAAATGGCATTTTTGGGCTGAGATAAGCACTTTGGTGACATTTTCCTGTAACTTGTTCCCAGTACATTCTAAGTGGCTGCTGACTTTGTGAGGTCTCTAAAAGTGGGTTTTAGGAGCCCAACACAAAATACATGAGCCCTAATGCCTTCCTTCAGACAGAACTGACACCCACTTTCTTTAAAAAATCGTGGTTCAAAATAGCATTTTTGGGCTGAGATAAGCACTTTGGTGACATTTTCCTGTAACTTGTTCCCAGTACATTTTAAGTGGCTGCTGACTTTGTGAGGTCTGTAAAATTGGGTTTTAGGAGCCCAACACAAAATACATGAGCCCTAATGCCTTCTTTCAGACAAAACTGACTTCCACTTTCTTAAAAAAATCTTGGGTCAAAATAGCATTATTAGACTGAGATAAGCACTTTGGTGACATTTTCCTGTAACTTGTTCCCAGTACATTCTAAGTGGCTGCTGACTTTGTGAGGTCTCTAAAAGTGGGTTTTAGGAGCCCAACACAAAATACATGAGCCCCAATGCCTTCCTTCATACAAAACTGACACCCACTTTCCTTAAAAAATCGTGGCTCAAAATGGCATTTTTGGGCTGAGATAAGCACTTTGGTGACATTTTCCTGTAACTTGTTCCCAGTACATTCTAAGTGGCTGCTGACTTTGTGAGGTCTCTAAAAGTGGGTTTTAGGAGCCCAACACAAAATACATGAGCCCTAATGCCTTCCTTCAGACAGAACTGACACCCACTTTCTTTAAAAAATCGTGGTTCAAAATAGCATTTTTGGGCTGAGATAAGCACTTTGGTGACATTTTCCTGTAACTTGTTCCCAGTACATTTTAAGTGGCTGCTGACTTTGTGAGGTCTGTAAAATTGGGTTTTAGGAGCCCAACACAAAATACATGAGCCCTAATGCCTTCTTTCAGACAAAACTGACTTCCACTTTCTTAAAAAAATCTTGGGTCAAAATAGCATTATTAGACTGAGATAAGCACTTTGGTGACATTTTCCTGTAACTTGTTCCCAGTACATTCTAAGTGGCTGCTGACTTTGTGAGGTCTCTAAAAGTGGGTTTTAGGAGCCCAACACAAAATACATGAGCCCCAATGCCTTCCTTCATACAAAACTGACACCCACTTTCCTTAAAAAATCGTGGCTCAAAATGGCATTTTTGGGCTGAGATAAGCACTTTGGTGACATTTTCCTGTAACTTGTTCCCAGTACATTCTAAGTGGCTGCTGACTTTGTGAGGTCTCTAAAAGTGGGTTTTAGGAGCCCAACACAAAATACATGAGCCCTAATGCCTTCCTTCAGACAGAACTGACACCCACTCTCTTTAAAAAATCGTGGTTCAAAATAGCATTTTTGGGCTGAGATAAGCACTTTAGTGACATTTTCCTGTAACTTGTTCCCAGTACATTTTAAGTGGCTGCTGACTTTGTGAGGTCTGTAAAATTGGGTTTTAGGAGCCCAACACAAAATACATGAGCCCTAATGCCTTCTTTCAGACAAAACTGACTTCCACTTTCTTAAAAAAATCTTGGGTCAAAATAGCATTATTAGACTGAGATAAGCACTTTGGTGACATTTTCCTGTAACTTGTTCCCAGTACATTCTAAGTGGCTGCTGACTTTGTGAGGTCTCTAAAAGTGGGTTTTAGGAGCCCAACACAAAATACATGAGCCCTAATGCCTTCCTTCAGACAGAACTGACACCCACTTTCTTTAAAAAATCGTGGTTCAAAATAGCATTTTTGGGCTGAGATAAGCACTTTGGTGACATTTTCCTGTAACTTGTTCCCAGTACATTTTAAGTGGCTGCTGACTTTGTGAGGTCTGTAAAATTGGGTTTTAGGAGCCCAACACAAAATACATGAGCCCTAATGCCTTCTTTCAGACAAAACTGACTTCCACTTTCTTAAAAAAATCTTGGGTCAAAATAGCATTATTAGACTGAGATAAGCACTTTGGTGACATTTTCCTGTAACTTGTTCCCAGTACATTCTAAGTGGCTGCTGACTTTGTGAGGTCTCTAAAAGTGGGTTTTAGGAGCCCAACACAAAATACATGAGCCCTAATGCCTTCTTTCAGACAAAACTGACACCCACTTTCTTTAAAAAACCTTGGGTCAAAATAGCATTTTTAGACTGAGATAAGCACTTTGGTGACATTTTCCTGTAACTTGTTCCCAGTACATTCTAAGTGGCTGCTGACTTTGTGAGGTCTCTAAAAGTGGGTTTTAGGAGCCCAACACAAAATACATGAGCCCCAATGCCTTCCTTCAGACAAAACTGACACCCACTTTCTTTAAAAAATCGTGGCTCAAAATAGCATTTTTGGGCTGAGATAAGCACTTTGGTGACATTTTCCCCTACAGGCTGGTATTATAATATGTGACTCTCTACCTCCCCCTACAGGCTGGTATTATAATAGGTTACTCTCTTACCTCCCCTACAGGCTGGTATTATAATATGTGACTCTCTACCTCCCCCTACAGGCTGGTACTATAATATGTTACTCTCTACCTCCCCCTACAGGCTGGTATTATAATATGTTACTCTCTACCTCCCCCTACAGGCTGGTATTATAATATGTTACTCTCTACCTCCCCCTACAGGCTGGTATTATAATATGTTACTCTCTACCTCCCTCTACAGGCTGGTATTATAATATGTTACTCTCTACCTCCCCCTACAGGCTGGTATTATAATATGTTACTCTCTACCTCCCCCTACAGGCTGGTATTATAATATTTTACTCTCTACCTCCCCTACAGGCTGGTATTATAATATGTGACTCTCTACCTCCCCCTACAGGCTGGTATTATAATATGTTACTCTCTACCTCCCCCTACAGGCTGGTATTATAATATGTGACTCTCTACCTCCCCCTACAGGCTGGTACTATAATATGTTACTCTCTACCTCCCCCTACAGGCTGGTATTATAATATGTTACTCTCTACCTCCCCCTACAGGCTGGTATTATAATATGTTACTCTCTACCTCCCCCTACAGGCTGGTATTATAATATGTTACTCTCTACCTCCCCCTACAGGCTGGTATTATAATATGTTACTCTCTACCTCCCCCTACAGGCTGGTATTATAATATGTTACTCTCTACCTCCTCCTACAGGCTGGTATTATAATATGTTACTCTCTACCTCCCCTACAGGCTGGTATTATAATATGTGACTCTCTACCTCCCCCTACAGGCTGGTATTATAATATGTTACTCTCTACCTCCCCCTACAGGCTGGTATTATAATATGTGACTCTCTACCTCCCCCTACAGGCTGGTATTATAATATGTGACTCTCTACCTCCCTCTACAGGCTGGTATTATAATATCTTACTCTCTACCTCCCCCTACAGACTGGTATTATACTATGTTACTCTTTACCTCCCCCTACAGGCTGGTATAATAATATGTTACTCTCTACCTCCCCCTAGAGGCTGGTATTATAATATGTTACTCTCTACCTCCCCCTAGAGACTGGTATTATACTATGTTACTCTCTACCTCCCCCTACAGGCTGGTATTATAATATGTGACTCTCTACCTCCCTCTACAGGCTGGTATTATAATATCTTACTCTCTACCTCCCCCTACAGACTGGTATTATACTATGTTACTCTTTACCTCCCCCTACAGGCTGGTATAATAATATGTTACTCTCTACCTCCCCCTAGAGGCTGGTATTATAATATGTTACTCTCTACCTCCCCCTACAGGCTGGTATAATAATATGTTACTCTCTACCAATCGATTGATCAATCGGTCGAACAATTAACCCCGGCCCCTCCCCCAGCCACTATGTGGGCGTGGCCTATCACCTTGGGGGTGTGGTTTCGAGCCGGGGGTGTGGCCTATTGGTGAGGGGGAAGTGGTTTGGGGCTGTGGGCTTGGCCTATCACCAAGGGGGTGTGGTTTGGAGCTATGGGCGTGGCCTATCGCCAAGGGGGTGTGGTTTAAGGCTAGGGGCGTAGCCTATCGACATGGGGGCGTGGTTTGGAGCTTGGGGCGTGGCCTGTCGGCTTGGGGCGAGGGGCTGTGGTTTGAAGCTGGGGGCGTGGCCTATCGCCATCGGGGCGTGGTTTGGAGCGGGGGGCGTGGCCTGTCGGCTTGGGGGCGTGGTTTACAGCAGTGGGACTCTACGAGCTTGTAGATCTGATATCGGCTGGGGGTGGGCGTGGCCTATCACCCCGGGGGATGGGGTCTGAAGCTCTGGGCGGGGCCTATTGGCTTGGGGGCGTGGTTTCAAGCTGGGGGCGTGGCCTTTCCCGTTGGATTGGGGTCTTAAGCCGTGTGCTTGTCCTCTATCGGCGAGGGGTGTGTGGTTTGAAGCTGGGGGCGTGGCCTATCGCCATGGGGGCATGGTTTGGAGCGGGGGGCGTGGCCTGTCGGCTTGGGGGCGTGGTTTACAGCAGTGGGACTCAAAAATAGCGGATCTACAAGCTCGTAGATCATAGCTCTACGAGCTTGTAGATCTGATATCGGCTGGGGGTGGGCGTGGCCTATCACCCCGGGGGGTGGGGTCTGAAGCTGTGGGCGGGGCCTATTGGCTTGGGGGCGTGGTTTCCAGCCGGGGGCGTGGCCTTTCCCCTTGGATTGGGGTCTTAAGCCGTGTGCTTGTCCTCTATCGGCGAGGGGTGTGTGGTTTGAAGCTGGGGGCGTGGCCTATCGCCATGGGGGCGTGGTTTGGAGCTGGGGGCGTGGCTTGTTGGCTTGGGGGCGTGGTATACAGCAGTGGGACTCAAAAATAGCAGATCTACAAGCTCGTAGAGCATAGTTCTACGAGCTTGTAGATCTGATATCGGCTGGGGTTGGGCGTGGCCTATCACCCCGGGGGGTGGGGTATGAAGCTGTGGGCGGGGGCCTGTCGGCTTGGAGGCGTGGTTTGAAGCTGGGGGCGTGGCTTATCGGCTTGGGGGCGTGGTTTACAGCAGTGGGACTCAGTAATAGCAGATCTACAAGCTCGTAGATCATAGCTCTACGAGCTTGTAGATCTGATATCGGCTTGGGGTGGGCGTGGCCTATCACCCCGGGGGGTGGGGTCTGAAGCTGTGGGCGGGGCCTATTGGCTTGGGGGCGTGGTTTCAAGCCGGGGGCGTGGCCTTTCCCCTTGGATTGGGGTTTTAAGCTGTGTGCTTGTCCTCTATCGGCGAGGGGTGTGTGGTTTGAAGCTGGGGGCGTGGCCTATCGCCATGGGGATGTGGTTTGGAGCTGGGGGCGTGGCCTATCGCCATGGGGGCGTGGTTTGGAGCGGGGGGCGGGGCCTGTCGGCTTGGGGGCGTGGCCTTTCCCCTTGGATTGGGGTCTTAAGCCGTGTGCTTGTCCTCTATCGGCGAGGGGTGTGTGGTTTGAAGCTGGGGGCGTGGCCTATCGCCATGGGGATGTGGTTTGGAGCTGGGGGCGTGGCTTGTTGGCTTGGGGTCGTGGTATACAGCAGTGGGACTCAAAAATAGCAGATCTACAAGCTCGTAGAGCTATGCTCTACGAGCTTGTAGATCTGCTATTTTTTCGCCCCCAAGCCAATAGGCCCCGCCCACAGCTTCAGACCCCACCCCCCGGGGTGATAGGCCACGCCCACCCCCAGCCGATATCAGATCTACAAGCTCGTAGAGCTATGATCTACGAGCTTGTAGATCTGCTATTTTTGAGTCCCACTGCTGTAAAACACGCCCCCACGCCGATAAGCCACGCCCCCCGCTCCAAACCACGCCCCGATGGCGATAGGCCACGCCCCCAGCTTCAAACCACAGCCCCTCGCCCCAAGCCGACAGGCCACGTCCCCAGCACCAAACCACGCCCCCATGGCGATAGGCCACACCCCTAGCCTTAAACCACACCCCCCCTTGGCGATAGGCCACGCCCATAGCTCCAAACCACACCCCCTTGGTGATAGGCCAAGCCCACAGCTCCAAACCACTCCCCCCTCACCAATAGGCCACACCCCCGGCTCGAAACCACACCCCCAAGGTGATATGCCACGCCCACATAGTGGCTGGGGGAGGGGCCGGGGTTAATTGTTCGACCGATTGATCAATCGATTGGTAGAGTTTATACCATCCTGTAGGGGGAGGTAGAGAGTAACATATTATAATACCAGCCTTTAGGGGGAGGTAGAGAGTAACATAGTATAATACCAGCCTGTAGGGGGAGGTAGAGAGTAACATATTATAATACCAGCATGTAGGGGGAGGTATAGAGTAACATATTATAATACCAGCCTGTAGGGGGAGGTAGAGAGTAACATATTATAATACCAGCCTGTAGGGGGAGGTAGAGAGTCACATATTATAATACCAGCCTGTAGGGGGAGGTAGAGAGTAACATATTATAATACCAGCCTGTAGAGGGAGGTAGAGAGTCACATATTATAATACCAGCCTGTAGGGGGAGGTAGAGAGTAACATATTATAATACCAGCCTGTAGGGGGAGGTAGAGAGTAACATAGTATAATACCAGTCTCTAGGGGGAGGTAAAGAGTAACATATTATAATACCAGCCTCTAGGGGGAGGTAGAGAGTAACATATATAATTATACCAGCCTGTAGGGGGAGTTAGAGAGTAACATAGTATAATACCAGTCTGTAGGGGGAGGTAGAGAGTAAGATATTATAATACCAGCCTGTAGAGGGAGGTAGAGAGTAACATATTATAATACCAGCCTGTAGGGGGAGGTAGAGAGTAACATAGTATAATACCAGTCTGTAGGGGGAGGTAGAGAGTAACATATTATAATACCAGCCTGTAGAGGGAGGTAGAGAGTAACATATTATAATACCAGCCTGTAGGGGGAGGTAGAGAGTAACATATTATAATACCAGCCTGTAGGGGGAGGTAGAGAGTCACATATTATAATACCAACCTGTAGGGGGAGGTAGAGAGTAACATATTATAATACCAGCCTGTAGGGGGAGGTAGAGAGTAACATAGTATAATACGAGTCTCTAGGGGGAGGTAGAGAGTAACATATTATAATACCAGCCTCTAGGGGGAGGTAGAGAGTAACATATTATACCAGCCTGTAGGGGGAGGTAGAGAGTAACATAGTATAATACCAGTCTGTAGGGGGAGGTAGAGAGTAAGATATTATAATACCAGCCTGTAGAGGGAGGTAGAGAGTAACATATTATAATACCAGCCTGTAGGGGGAGGTAGAGAGTAATATAGTATAATACCAGTCTGTAGGGGGAGGTAGAGAGTAACATATTATAATACCAGCCTGTAGAGGGAGGTAGAGAGTAACATATTATAATACCAGCCTGTAGGGGGAGGTAGAGAGTAATTATTATAATACCAGCCTGTAGGGGGAGGTAGAGAGTCACATATTATAATACCAGCCTGTAGGGGGAGGTAGAGAGTCACATATTATAATACCAGCCTGTAGGGGGAGGTAGAGAGTAACATAGTATAATACGAGTCTCTAGGGGGAGGTAGAGAGTAACATATTATAATACCAGCCTCTAGGGGGAGGTAGAGAGTAACATATTATACCAGCCTGTAGGGGGAGGTAGAGAGTAACATAGTATAATACCAGTCTGTAGGGGGAGGTAGAGAGTAAGATATTATAATACCAGCCTGTAGAGGGAGGTAGAAAGTAACATATTATAATACCAGCCTGTAGGGGGAGGTAGAGAGTAATATAGTATAATACCAGTCTGTAGGGGGAGGTAGAGAGTAACATATTATAATACCAGCCTGTAGAGGGAGGTAGAGAGTAACATATTATAATACCAGCCTGTAGGGGGAGGTAGAGAGTAATTATTATAATACCAGCCTGTAGGGGGAGGTAGAGAGTCACATATTATAATACCAGCCTGTAGGGGGAGGTAGAGAGTCACATATTATAATACCAGCCTGTAGGGGGAGGTAGAGAGTCACATATTATAATACCAGCCTGTAGGGGGAGGTAGAGAGTAACATATTATAATACCAGCCTGTAGGGGGAGGTAGAGAGTCACATATTATAATACCAGCCTGTAGGGGTAGGTAGAGAGTAACATATTATAATACCAGCCTGTAGGGGGAGGTAGAGAGTAACATATTATAATACCAGCCTGTAGGGGGAGGTAGAGAGTAACATATTATAATACCAGCCTGTAGGGGGAGGTAGAGAGTCAAATATTATAATACCAGCCTGTAGGGGGAGGTAGAGAGTAACATATTATAATACCAGCCTGTAGGGGGAGGTAGAGAGTAACATATTATAATACCAGCCTGTAGGGGGAGGTAGAGAGTCACATATTATAATACGTATTTTTAAGAAAGTGGGTGTCAGTTTTGTCTGAAGGAAGGCATTAGGGCTCATGTATTTTGTGTTGGGCTCCTAAAACCCACTTTTAGAGACCTCACAAAGTCAGCAGCCACTTAGAATGTACTGGGAACAAGTTACAGGAAAGTGTCACAAAAGTGCTTATCTCAGCCTAAAAATGCTATTTTGACATTTTCCTGTAACTTGTTCCCAGTACATTCTAAGTGGCTGCTGACTTTGTGAGGTCTCTAAAAGTGGGTTTTAGGAGCCCAACACAAAATACATGAGCCCCAATGCCTTCCTTCATACAAAACTGACACCCACTTTCCTTAAAAAATCGTGGCTCAAAATGGCATTTTTGGGCTGAGATAAGCACTTTGGTGACATTTTCCTGTAACTTGTTCCCAGTACATTCTAAGTGGCTGCTGACTTTGTGAGGTCTCTAAAAGTGGGTTTTAGGAGCCCAACACAAAATACATGAGCCCTAATGCCTTCCTTCAGACAGAACTGACACCCACTTTCTTTAAAAAATCGTGGTTCAAAATAGCATTTTTGGGCTGAGATAAGCACTTTGGTGACATTTTCCTGTAACTTGTTCCCAGTACATTTTAAGTGGCTGCTGACTTTGTGAGGTCTGTAAAATTGGGTTTTAGGAGCCCAACACAAAATACATGAGCCCTAATGCCTTCTTTCAGACAAAACTGACTTCCACTTTCTTAAAAAAATCTTGGGTCAAAATAGCATTATTAGACTGAGATAAGCACTTTGGTGACATTTTCCTGTAACTTGTTCCCAGTACATTCTAAGTGGCTGCTGACTTTGTGAGGTCTCTAAAAGTGGGTTTTAGGCGCCCAACACAAAATACATGAGCCCCAATGCCTTCCTTCATACAAAACTGACACCCACTTTCCTTAAAAAATCGTGGCTCAAAATGGCATTTTTGGGCTGAGATAAGCACTTTGGTGACATTTTCCTGTAACTTGTTCCCAGTACATTCTAAGTGGCTGCTGACTTTGTGAGGTCTCTAAAAGTGGGTTTTAGGAGCCCAACACAAAATACATGAGCCCTAATGCCTTCCTTCAGACAGAACTGACACCCACTTTCTTTAAAAAATCGTGGTTCAAAATAGCATTTTTGGGCTGAGATAAGCACTTTGGTGACATTTTCCTGTAACTTGTTCCCAGTACATTTTAAGTGGCTGCTGACTTTGTGAGGTCTGTAAAATTGGGTTTTAGGAGCCCAACACAAAATACATGAGCCCTAATGCCTTCTTTCAGACAAAACTGACTTCCACTTTCTTAAAAAAATCTTGGGTCAAAATAGCATTATTAGACTGAGATAAGCACTTTGGTGACATTTTCCTGTAACTTGTTCCCAGTACATTCTAAGTGGCTGCTGACTTTGTGAGGTCTCTAAAAGTGGGTTTTAGGAGCCCAACACAAAATACATGAGCCCCAATGCCTTCCTTCATACAAAACTGACACCCACTTTCCTTAAAAAATCGTGGCTCAAAATGGCATTTTTGGGCTGAGATAAGCACTTTGGTGACATTTTCCTGTAACTTGTTCCCAGTACATTCTAAGTGGCTGCTGACTTTGTGAGGTCTCTAAAAGTGGGTTTTAGGAGCCCAACACAAAATACATGAGCCCTAATGCCTTCCTTCAGACAGAACTGACACCCACTTTCTTTAAAAAATCGTGGTTCAAAATAGCATTTTTGGGCTGAGATAAGCACTTTGGTGACATTTTCCTGTAACTTGTTCCCAGTACATTTTAAGTGGCTGCTGACTTTGTGAGGTCTGTAAAATTGGGTTTTAGGAGCCCAACACAAAATACATGAGCCCTAATGCCTTCTTTCAGACAAAACTGACTTCCACTTTCTTAAAAAAATCTTGGGTCAAAATAGCATTATTAGACTGAGATAAGCACTTTGGTGACATTTTCCTGTAACTTGTTCCCAGTACATTCTAAGTGGCTGCTGACTTTGTGAGGTCTCTAAAAGTGGGTTTTAGGAGCCCAACACAAAATACATGAGCCCCAATGCCTTCCTTCATACAAAACTGACACCCACTTTCCTTAAAAAATCGTGGCTCAAAATGGCATTTTTGGGCTGAGATAAGCACTTTGGTGACATTTTCCTGTAACTTGTTCCCAGTACATTCTAAGTGGCTGCTGACTTTGTGGGGTCTCTAAAAGTGGGTTTTAGGAGCCCAACACAAAATACATGAGCCCTAATGCCTTCCTTCAGACAGAACTGACACCCACTTTCTTTAAAAAATCGTGGTTCAAAATAGCATTTTTGGGCTGAGATAAGCACTTTGGTGACATTTTCCTGTAACTTGTTCCCAGTACATTTTAAGTGGCTGCTGACTTTGTGAGGTCTGTAAAATTGGGTTTTAGGAGCCCAACACAAAATACATGAGCCCTAATGCCTTCTTTCAGACAAAACTGACTTCCACTTTCTTAAAAAAATCTTGGGTCAAAATAGCATTATTAGACTGAGATAAGCACTTTGGTGACATTTTCCTGTAACTTGTTCCCAGTACATTCTAAGTGGCTGCTGACTTTGTGAGGTCTCTAAAAGTGGGTTTTAGGAGCCCAACACAAAATACATGAGCCCCAATGCCTTCCTTCATACAAAACTGACACCCACTTTCCTTAAAAAATCGTGGCTCAAAATGGCATTTTTGGGCTGAGATAAGCACTTTGGTGACATTTTCCTGTAACTTGTTCCCAGTACATTCTAAGTGGCTGCTGATTTTGTGAGGTCTCTAAAAGTGGGTTTTAGGAGCCCAACACAAAATACATGAGCCCTAATGCCTTCCTTCAGACAGAACTGACACCCACTTTCTTTAAAAAAATCGTGGTTCAAAATAGCATTTTTGGGCTGAGATAAGCACTTTGGTGACATTTTCCTGTAACTTGTTCCCAGTACATTTTAAGTGGCTGCTGACTTTGTGAGGTCTGTAAAATTGGGTTTTAGGAGCCCAACACAAAATACATGAGCCCTGATGCCTTCTTTCAGACAAAACTGACTTCCACTTTCTTAAAAAAATCTTGGGTCAAAATAGCATTATTAGACTGAGATAAGCACTTTGGTGACATTTTCCTGTAACTTGTTCCCAGTACATTCTAAGTGGCTGCTGACTTTGTGAGGTCTCTAAAAGTGGGTTTTAGGAGCCCAACACAAAATACATGAGCCCTAATGCCTTCTTTCAGACAAAACTGACACCCACTTTCTTTAAAAAATCTTGGGTCAAAATAGCATTTTTAGACTGAGATAAGCACTTTGGTGACATTTTCCTGTAACTTGTTCCCAGTACATTCTAAGTGGCTGCTGACTTTGTGAGGTCTCTAAAAGTGGGTTTTAGGAGCCCAACACAAAATACATGAGCCCCAATGCCTTCCTTCAGACAAAACTGACACCCACTTTCTTTAAAAAATCGTGGCTCAAAATAGCATTTTTGGGCTGAGATAAGCACTTTGGTGACATTTTCCCCTACAGGCTGGTATTATAATATGTGACTCTCTACCTCCCCCTACAGGCTGGTATTATAATAGGTTACTCTCTTACCTCCCCTACAGGCTGGTATTATAATATGTGACTCTCTACCTCCCCCTACAGGCTGGTACTATAATATGTTACTCTCTACCTCCCCCTACAGGCTGGTATTATAATATGTTACTCTCTACCTCCCCCTACAGGCTGGTATTATAATATGTTACTCTCTACCTCCCCCTACAGGCTGGTATTATAATATGTTACTCTCTACCTCCCTCTACAGGCTGGTATTATAATATGTTACTCTCTACCTCCCCCTACAGGCTGGTATTATAATATGTTACTCTCTACCTCCCCCTACAGGCTGGTATTATAATATGTTACTCTCTACCTCCCCTACAGGCTGGTATTATAATATGTGACTCTCTACCTCCCCCTACAGGCTGGTATTATAATATGTTACTCTCTACCTCCCCCTACAGGCTGGTATTATAATATGTGACTCTCTACCTCCCCCTACAGGCTGGTACTATAATATGTTACTCTCTACCTCCCCCTACAGGCTGGTATTATAATATGTTACTCTCTACCTCCCCCTACAGGCTGGTATTATAATATGTTACTCTCTACCTCCCCCTACAGGCTGGTATTATAATATGTTACTCTCTACCTCCCCCTACAGGCTGGTATTATAATATGTTACTCTCTACCTCCCCCTACAGGCTGGTATTATAATATGTTACTCTCTACCTCCTCCTACAGGCTGGTATTATAATATGTTACTCTCTACCTCCCCTACAGGCTGGTATTATAATATGTGACTCTCTACCTCCCCCTACAGGCTGGTATTATAATATGTTACTCTCTACCTCCCCCTACAGGCTGGTATTATAATATGTGACTCTCTACCTCCCCCTACAGGCTGGTATTATAATATGTGACTCTCTACCTCCCCCTACAGGCTGGTATTATAATATGTGACTCTCTACCTCCCCCTACAGGCTGGTATTATAATATGTTACTCTCTACCTCCCCCTACAGGTTGGTATTATAATATGTGACTCTCTACCTCCCCCTACAGGCTGGTATTATAATATGTTACTCTCTACCTCCCCCTACAGGCTGGTATTATAATATGTTACTCTCTACCTCCCTCTACAGGCTGGTATTATAATATCTTACTCTCTACCTCCCCCTACAGACTGGTATTATACTATGTTACTCTTTACCTCCCCCTACAGGCTGGTATAATAATATGTTACTCTCTACCTCCCCCTAGAGGCTGGTATTATAATATGTTACTCTCTACCTCCCCCTAGAGACTGGTATTATACTATGTTACTCTCTACCTCCCCCTACAGGCTGGTATTATAATATGTTACTCTCTACCTCCCCCTACAGGTTGGTATTATAATATGTGACTCTCTACCTCCCCTTACAGGCTGGTATTATAATATGTTACTCTCTACCTCCCCCTACAGGCTGGTATAATAATATGTTACTCTCTACCAATCGATTGATCAATCGGTCGAACAATTAACCCCGGCCCCTCCCCCAGCCACTATGTGGGCGTGGCCTATCACCTTGGGGGTGTGGTTTCGAGCCGGGGGTGTGGCCTATTGGTGAGGGGGAAGTGGTTTGGGGCTGTGGGCTTGGCCTATCACCAAGGGGGTGTGGTTTGGAGCTATGGGCGTGGCCTATCGCCAAGGGGGTGTGGTTTAAGGCTAGGGGCGTAGCCTATCGACATGGGGGCGTGGTTTGGAGCTTGGGGCGTGGCCTGTCGGCTTGGGGCGAGGGGCTGTGGTTTGAAGCTGGGGGCGTGGCCTATCGCCATCGGGGCGTGGTTTGGAGCGGGGGGCGTGGCCTGTCGGCTTGGGGGCGTGGTTTACAGCAGTGGGACTCTACGAGCTTGTAGATCTGATATCGGCTGGGGGTGGGCGTGGCCTATCACCCCGGGGGATGGGGTCTGAAGCTCTGGGCGGGGCCTATTGGCTTGGGGGCGTGGTTTCAAGCTGGGGGCGTGGCCTTTCCCGTTGGATTGGGGTCTTAAGCCGTGTGCTTGTCCTCTATCGGCGAGGGGTGTGTGGTTTGAAGCTGGGGGCGTGGCCTATCGCCATGGGGGCATGGTTTGGAGCGGGGGGCGTGGCCTGTCGGCTTGGGGGCGTGGTTTACAGCAGTGGGACTCAAAAATAGCGGATCTACAAGCTCGTAGATCATAGCTCTACGAGCTTGTAGATCTGATATCGGCTGGGGGTGGGCGTGGCCTATCACCCCGGGGGGTGGGGTCTGAAGCTGTGGGCGGGGCCTATTGGCTTGGGGGCGTGGTTTCTAGCCGGGGGCGTGGCCTTTCCCCTTGGATTGGGGTCTTAAGCCGTGTGCTTGTCCTCTATCGGCGAGGGGTGTGTGGTTTGAAGCTGGGGGCGTGGCCTATCGCCATGGGGGCGTGGTTTGGAGCTGGGGGCGTGGCTTGTTGGCTTGGGGGCGTGGTATACAGCAGTGGGACTCAAAAATAGCAGATCTACAAGCTCGTAGAGCATAGTTCTACGAGCTTGTAGATCTGATATCGGCTGGGGTTGGGCGTGGCCTATCACCCCGGGGGGTGGGGTATGAAGCTGTGGGCGGGGGCCTGTCGGCTTGGAGGCGTGGTTTGAAGCTGGGGGCGTGGCTTATCGGCTTGGGGGCGTGGTTTACAGCAGTGGGACTCAGTAATAGCAGATCTACAAGCTCGTAGATCATAGCTCTACGAGCTTGTAGATCTGATATCGGCTGGGGGTGGGCGTGGCCTATCACCCCGGGGGGTGGGGTCTGAAGCTGTGGGCGGGGCCTATTGGCTTGGGGGCGTGGTTTCAAGCCGGGGGCGTGGCCTTTCCCCTTGGATTGGGGTTTTAAGCTGTGTGCTTGTCCTCTATCGGCGAGGGGGCTGTGGTTTGAAGCTGGGGGCGTGGCCTATCGCCATGGGGGCGTGGTTTGGAGCGGGGGGCGGGGCCTGTCGGCTTGGGGGCGTGGCCTTTCCCCTTGGATTGGGGTCTTAAGCCGTGTGCTTGTCCTCTATCGGCGAGGGGTGTGTGGTTTGAAGCTGGGGGCGTGGCCTATCGCCATGGGGATGTGGTTTGGAGCTGGGGGCGTGGCTTGTTGGCTTGGGGTCGTGGTATACAGCAGTGGGACTCAAAAATAGCAGATCTACAAGCTCGTAGAGCTATGCTCTACGAGCTTGTAGATCTGCTATTTTTTCGCCCCCAAGCCAATAGGCCCCGCCCACAGCTTCAGACCCCACCCCCCGGGGTGATAGGCCACGCCCACCCCCAGCCGATATCAGATCTACAAGCTCGTAGAGCTATGATCTACGAGCTTGTAGATCTGCTATTTTTGAGTCCCACTGCTGTAAAACACGCCCCCACGCCGATAAGCCACGCCCCCAGCTTCAAACCACGCCCCCAAGCCAATAGGCCCCGCCCACAGCTTCAGACCCCACCCCCCGGGGTGATAGGCCACGCCCACCCCCAGCCGATATCAGATCTACAAGTTCGTAGAGCTATGATCTACGAGCTTGTAGATCTGCTATTTTTGAGTCCCACTGCTGTAAACCACGCCCCCAAGCCGACAGGCCACGCCCCCCGCTCCAAACCACGCCCCGATGGCGATAGGCCACGCCCCCAGCTTCAAACCACAGCCCCTCGCCCCAAGCCGACAGGCCACGTCCCCAGCACCAAACCACGCCCCCATGGCGATAGGCCACACCCCTAGCCTTAAACCACACCCCCCCTTGGCGATAGGCCACGCCCATAGCTCCAAACCACACCCCCTTGGTGATAGGCCAAGCCCACAGCTCCAAACCACTCCCCCCTCACCAATAGGCCACACCCCCGGCTCGAAACCACACCCCCAAGGTGATATGCCACGCCCACATAGTGGCTGGGGGAGGGGCCGGGGTTAATTGTTCGACCGATTGATCAATCGATTGGTAGAGATTAACATATTATTATACCATCCTGTAGGGGGAGGTAGAGAGTAACATATTATAATACCAGCCTTTAGGGGGAGGTAGAGAGTAACATAGTATAATACCAGCCTGTAGGGGGAGGTAGAGAGTAACATATTATAATACCAGCATGTAGGGGGAGGTATAGAGTAACATATTATAATACCAGCCTGTAGGGGGAGGTAGAGAGTAACATATTATAATACCAGCCTGTAGGGGGAGGTAGAGAGTCACATATTATAATACCAGCCTGTAGGGGGAGGTAGAGAGTAACATATTATAATACCAGCCTGTAGAGGGAGGTAGAGAGTCACATATTATAATACCAGCCTGTAGGGGGAGGTAGAGAGTAACATATTATAATACCAGCCTGTAGGGGGAGGTAGAGAGTAACATAGTATAATACCAGTCTCTAGGGGGAGGTAAAGAGTAACATATTATAATACCAGCCTCTAGGGGGAGGTAGAGAGTAACATATATAATTATACCAGCCTGTAGGGGGAGTTAGAGAGTAACATAGTATAATACCAGTCTGTAGGGGGAGGTAGAGAGTAAGATATTATAATACCAGCCTGTAGAGGGAGGTAGAGAGTAACATATTATAATACCAGCCTATAGGGGGAGGTAGAGAGTAACATAGTATAATACCAGTCTGTAGGGGGAGGTAGAGAGTAACATATTATAATACCAGCCTGTAGAGGGAGGTAGAGAGTAACATATTATAATACCAGCCTGTAGGGGGAGGTAGAGAGTAACATATTATAATACCAGCCTCTAGGGGGAGGTAGAGAGTAACATATTATACCAGCCTGTAGGGGGAGGTAGAGAGTAACATAGTATAATACCAGTCTGTAGGGGAGGTAGAGAGTAAGATATTATAATACCAGCCTGTAGAGGGAGGTAGAGAGTAACATATTATAATACCAGCCTGTAGGGGGAGGTAGAGAGTAATATAGTATAATACCAGTCTGTAGGGGGAGGTAGAGAGTAACATATTATAATACCAGCCTGTAGAGGGAGGTAGAGAGTAACATATTATAATACCAGCCTGTAGGGGGAGGTAGAGAGTAATTATTATAATACCAGCCTGTAGGGGGAGATAGAGAGTCACATATTATAATACCAGCCTGTAGGGGGAGGTAGAGAGTCACATATTATAATACCAGCCTGTAGGGGGAGGTAGAGAGTCACATATTATAATACCAGCCTGTAGGGGGAGGTAGAGAGTAACATATTATAATACCAGCCTGTAGGGGGAGGTAGAGAGTCACCTATTATAATACCAGCCTGTAGGGGTAGGTAGAGAGTAACATATTATAATACCAGCCTGTAGGGGGAGGTAGAGAGTAACATATTATAATACCAGCCTGTAGGGGGAGGTAGAGAGTAACATATTATAATACCAGCCTGTAGGGGGAGGTAGAGAGTCAAATATTATAATACCAGCCTGTAGGGGGAGGTAGAGAGTAACATATTATAATACCAGCCTGTAGGGGGAGGTAGAGAGTAACATATTATAATACCAGCCTGTAGGGGGAGGTAGAGAGTCACATATTATAATACGTATTTTTAAGAAAGTGGGTGTCAGTTTTGTCTGAAGGAAGGCATTAGGGCTCATGTATTTTGTGTTGGGCTCCTAAAACCCACTTTTAGAGACCTCACAAAGTCAGCAGCCACTTAGAATGTACTGGGAACAAGTTACAGGAAAGTGTCACAAAAGTGCTTATCTCAGCCTAAAAATGCTATTTTGACATTTTCCTGTAACTTGTTCCCAGTACATTCTAAGTGGCTGCTGACTTTGTGAGGTCTCTAAAAGTGGGTTTTAGGAGCCCAACACAAAATACATGAGCCCCAATGCCTTCCTTCATACAAAACTGACACCCACTTTCCTTAAAAAATCGTGGCTCAAAATGGCATTTTTGGGCTGAGATAAGCACTTTGGTGACATTTTCCTGTAACTTGTTCCCAGTACATTCTAAGTGGCTGCTGACTTTGTGAGGTCTCTAAAAGTGGGTTTTAGGAGCCCAACACAAAATACATGAGCCCTAATGCCTTCCTTCAGACAGAACTGACACCCACTTTCTTTAAAAAATCGTGGTTCAAAATAGCATTTTTGGGCTGAGATAAGCACTTTGGTGACATTTTCCTGTAACTTGTTCCCAGTACATTTTAAGTGGCTGCTGACTTTGTGAGGTCTGTAAAATTGGGTTTTAGGAGCCCAACACAAAATACATGAGCCCTAATGCCTTCTTTCAGACAAAACTGACTTCCACTTTCTTAAAAAAATCTTGGGTCAAAATAGCATTATTAGACTGAGATAAGCACTTTGGTGACATTTTCCTGTAACTTGTTCCCAGTACATTCTAAGTGGCTGCTGACTTTGTGAGGTCTCTAAAAGTGGGTTTTAGGAGCCCAACACAAAATACATGAGCCCCAATGCCTTCCTTCATACAAAACTGACACCCACTTTCCTTAAAAAATCGTGGCTCAAAATGGCATTTTTGGGCTGAGATAAGCACTTTGGTGACATTTTCCTGTAACTTGTTCCCAGTACATTCTAAGTGGCTGCTGACTTTGTGAGGTCTCTAAAAGTGGGTTTTAGGAGCCCAACACAAAATACATGAGCCCTAATGCCTTCCTTCAGACAGAACTGACACCCACTTTCTTTAAAAAATCGTGGTTCAAAATAGCATTTTTGGGCTGAGATAAGCACTTTGGTGACATTTTCCTGTAACTTGTTCCCAGTACATTTTAAGTGGCTGCTGACTTTGTGAGGTCTGTAAAATTGGGTTTTAGGAGCCCAACACAAAATACATGAGCCCTAATGCCTTCTTTCAGACAAAACTGACTTCCACTTTCTTAAAAAAATCTTGGGTCAAAATAGCATTATTAGACTGAGATAAGCACTTTGGTGACATTTTCCTGTAACTTGTTCCCAGTACATTCTAAGTGGCTGCTGACTTTGTGAGGTCTCTAAAAGTGGGTTTTAGGAGCCCAACACAAAATACATGAGCCCCAATGCCTTCCTTCATACAAAACTGACACCCACTTTCCTTAAAAAATCGTGGCTCAAAATGGCATTTTTGGGCTGAGATAAGCACTTTGGTGACATTTTCCTGTAACTTGTTCCCAGTACATTCTAAGTGGCTGCTGACTTTGTGAGGTCTCTAAAAGTGGGTTTTAGGAGCCCAACACAAAATACATGAGCCCTAATGCCTTCCTTCAGACAGAACTGACACCCACTTTCTTTAAAAAATCGTGGTTCAAAATAGCATTTTTGGGCTGAGATAAGCACTTTGGTGACATTTTCCTGTAACTTGTTCCCAGTACATTTTAAGTGGCTGCTGACTTTGTGAGGTCTGTAAAATTGGGTTTTAGGAGCCCAACACAAAATACATGAGCCCTAATGCCTTCTTTCAGACAAAACTGACTTCCACTTTCTTAAAAAAATCTTGGGTCAAAATAGCATTATTAGACTGAGATAAGCACTTTGGTGACATTTTCCTGTAACTTGTTCCCAGTACATTCTAAGTGGCTGCTGACTTTGTGAGGTCTCTAAAAGTGGGTTTTAGGAGCCCAACACAAAATACATGAGCCCCAATGCCTTCCTTCATACAAAACTGACACCCACTTTCCTTAAAAAATCGTGGCTCAAAATGGCATTTTTGGGCTGAGATAAGCACTTTGGTGACATTTTCCTGTAACTTGTTCCCAGTACATTCTAAGTGGCTGCTGACTTTGTGAGGTCTCTAAAAGTGGGTTTTAGGAGCCCAACACAAAATACATGAGCCCTAATGCCTTCCTTCAGACAGAACTGACACCCACTTTCTTTAAAAAATCGTGGTTCAAAATAGCATTTTTGGGGTGAGATAAGCACTTTGGTGACATTTTCCTGTAACTTGTTCCCAGTACATTGTAAGTGGCTGCTGACTTTGTGAGGTCTGTAAAATTGGGTTTTAGGAGCCCAACACAAAATACATGAGCCCTAATGCCTTCTTTCAGACAAAACTGACTTCCACTTTCTTAAAAAAATCTTGGGTCAAAATAGCATTATTAGACTGAGATAAGCACTTTGGTGACATTTTCCTGTAACTTGTTCCCAGTACATTCTAAGTGGCTGCTGACTTTGTGAGGTCTCTAAAAGTGGGTTTTAGGAGCCCAACACAAAATACATGAGCCCTAATGCCTTCTTTCAGACAAAACTGACACCCACTTTCTTTAAAAAATCTTGGGTCAAAATAGCATTTTTAGACTGAGATAAGCACTTTGGTGACATTTTCCTGTAACTTGTTCCCAGTACATTCTAAGTGGCTGCTGACTTTGTGAGGTCTCTAAAAGTGGGTTTTAGGAGCCCAACACAAAATACATGAGCCCCAATGCCTTCCTTCAGACAAAACTGACACCCACTTTCTTTAAAAAATCGTGGCTCAAAATAGCATTTTTGGGCTGAGATAAGCACTTTGGTGACATTTTCCCCTACAGGCTGGTATTATAATATGTGACTCTCTACCTCCCCCTACAGGCTGGTATTATAATAGGTTACTCTCTACCTCCCCTACAGGCTGGTATTATAATATGTGACTCTCTACCTCCCCCTACAGGCTGGTACTATAATATGTTACTCTCTACCTCCCCCTACAGGCTGGTATTATAATATGTTACTCTCTACCTCCCCCTACAGGCTGGTATTATAATATGTTACTCTCTACCTCCCCCTACAGGCTGGTATTATAATATGTTACTCTCTACCTCCCTCTACAGGCTGGTATTATAATATGTTACTCTCTACCTCCCCCTACAGGCTGGTATTATAATATGTTACTCTCTACCTCCCCCTACAGGCTGGTATTATAATATGTTACTCTCTACCTCCCCTACAGGCTGGTATTATAATATGTGACTCTCTACCTCCCCCTACAGGCTGGTATTATAATATGTTACTCTCTACCTCCCCCTACAGGCTGGTATTATAATATGTGACTCTCTACCTCCCCCTACAGGCTGGTACTATAATATTTTACTCTCTACCTCCCCCTACAGGCTGGTATTATAATATGTTACTCTCTACCTCCCCCTACAGGCTGGTATTATAATATGTTACTCTCTACCTCCCCCTACAGGCTGGTATTATAATATGTTACTCTCTACCTCCCCCTACAGGCTGGTATTATAATATGTTACTCTCTACCTCCCCCTACAGGCTGGTATTATAATATGTTACTCTCTACCTCCTCCTACAGGCTGGTATTATAATATGTTACTCTCTACCTCCCCTACAGGCTGGTATTATAATATGTGACTCTCTACCTCCCCCTACAGGCTGGTATTATAATATGTTACTCTCTACCTCCCCCTACAGGCTGGTATTATAATATGTGACTCTCTACCTCCCCCTACAGGCTGGTATTATAATATGTGACTCTCTACCTCCCCCTACAGGCTGGTATTATAATATGTGACTCTCTACCTCCCCCTACAGGCTGGTATTATAATATGTTACTCTCTACCTCCCCCTACAGGTTGGTATTATAATATGTGACTCTCTACCTCCCCCTACAGGCTGGTATTATAATATGTTACTCTCTACCTCCCCCTACAGGCTGGTATTATAATATGTTACTCTCTACCTCCCACTACAGGCTGGTATTATAATATCTTACTCTCTACCTCCCCCTACAGACTGGTATTATACTATGTTACTCTTTACCTCCCCCTACAGGCTGGTATAATAATATGTTACTCTCTACCTCCCCCTAGAGGCTGGTATTATAATATGTTACTCTCTACCTCCCCCTAGAGACTGGTATTATACTATGTTACTCTCTACCTCCCCCTACAGGCTGGTATTATAATATGTTACTCTCTACCTCCCCCTACAGGTTGGTATTATAATATGTGACTCTCTACCTCCCCCTACAGGCTGGTATTATAATATGTTACTCTCTACCTCCCCCTACAGGCTGGTATAATAATATGTTACTCTCTACCAATCGATTGATCAATCGGTCGAACAATTAACCCCGGCCCCTCCCCCAGCCACTATGTGGGCGTGGCCTATCACCTTGGGGGTGTGGTTTCGAGCCGGGGGTGTGGCCTATTGGTGAGGGGGAAGTGGTTTGGGGCTGTGGGCTTGGCCTATCACCAAGGGGGTGTGGTTTGGAGCTATGGGCGTGGCCTATCGCCAAGGGGGTGTGGTTTAAGGCTAGGGGCGTAGCCTATCGACATGGGGGCGTGGTTTGGAGCTTGGGGCGTGGCCTATCGCCATCGGGGCGTGGTTTGGAGCGGGGGGCGTGGCCTGTCGGCTTGGGGGCGTGGTTTACAGCAGTGGGACTCTACGAGCTTGTAGATCTGATATCGGCTGGGGGTGGGCGTGGCCTATCACCCCGGGGGATGGGGTCTGAAGCTCTGGGCGGGGCCTATTGGCTTGGGGGCGTGGTTTCAAGCTGGGGGCGTGGCCTTTCCCGTTGGATTGGGGTCTTAAGCCGTGTGCTTGTCCTCTATCGGCGAGGGGTGTGTGGTTTGAAGCTGGGGGCGTGGCCTATCGCCATGGGGGCATGGTTTGGAGCGGGGGGCGTGGCCTGTCGGCTTGGGGGCGTGGTTTACAGCAGTGGGACTCAAAAATAGCGGATCTACAAGCTCGTAGATCATAGCTCTACGAGCTTGTAGATCTGATATCGGCTGGGGGTGGGCGTGGCCTATCACCCCGGGGGGTGGGGTCTGAAGCTGTGGGCGGGGCCTATTGGCTTGGGGGCGTGGTTTCCAGCCGGGGGCGTGGCCTTTCCCCTTGGATTGGGGTCTTAAGCCGTGTGCTTGTCCTCTATCGGCGAGGGGTGTGTGGTTTGAAGCTAGGGGCGTGGCCTATCGCCATGGGGGCGTGGTTTGGAGCTGGGGGCGTGGCTTGTTGGCTTGGGGGCGTGGTATACAGCAGTGGGACTCAAAAATAGCAGATCTACAAGCTCGTAGAGCATAATTCTACGAGCTTGTAGATCTGATATCGGCTGGGGTTGGGCGTGGCCTATCACCCCGGGGGGTGGGGTATGAAGCTGTGGGCGGGGGCCTGTCGGCTTGGAGGCGTGGTTTGAAGCTGGGGGCGTGGCTTATCGGCTTGGGGGCGTGGTTTACAGCAGTGGGACTCAGTAATAGCAGATCTACAAGCTCGTAGATCATAGCTCTACGAGCTTGTAGATCTGATATCGGCTGGGGGTGGGCGTGGCCTATCACCCCGGGGGGTGGGGTCTGAAGCTGTGGGCGGGGCCTATTGGCTTGGGGGCGTGGTTTCAAGCCGGGGGCGTGGCCTTTCCCCTTGGATTGGGGTTTTAAGCTGTGTGCTTGTCCTCTATCGGCGAGGGGGCTGTGGTTTGAAGCTGGGGGCGTGGCCTATCGCCATGGGGGCGTGGTTTGGAGCGGGGGGCGGGGCCTGTCGGCTTGGGGGCGTGGCCTTTCCCCTTGGATTGGGGTCTTAAGCCGTGTGCTTGTCCTCTATCGGCGAGGGGTGTGTGGTTTGAAGCTGGGGGCGTGGCCTATCGCCATGGGGATGTGGTTTGGAGCTGGGGGCGTGGCTTGTTGGCTTGGGGTCGTGGTATACAGCAGTGGGACTCAAAAATAGCAGATCTACAAGCTCGTAGAGCTATGCTCTACGAGCTTGTAGATCTGCTATTTTTTCGCCCCCAAGCCAATAGGCCCCGCCCACAGCTTCAGACCCCACCCCCCGGGGTGATAGGCCACGCCCACCCCCAGCCGATATCAGATCTACAAGCTCGTAGAGCTATGATCTACGAGCTTGTAGATCTGCTATTTTTGAGTCCCACTGCTGTAAAACACGCCCCCACGCCGATAAGCCACGCCCCCAGCTTCAAACCACGCCCCCAAGCCAATAGGCCCCGCCCACAGCTTCAGACCCCACCCCCCGGGGTGATAGGCCACGCCCACCCCCAGCCGATATCAGATCTACAAGTTCGTAGAGCTATGATCTACGAGCTTGTAGATCTGCTATTTTTGAGTCCCACTGCTGTAAACCACGCCCCCAAGCCGACAGGCCACGCCCCCCGCTCCAAACCACGCCCCGATGGCGATAGGCCACGCCCCCAGCTTCAAACCACAGCCCCTCGCCCCAAGCCGACAGGCCACGTCCCCAGCACCAAACCACGCCCCCATGGTGATAGGCCACACCCCTAGCCTTAAACCACACCCCCCCTTGGCGATAGGCCACGCCCATAGCTCCAAACCACACCCCCTTGGTGATAGGCCAAGCCCACAGCTCCAAACCACTCCCCCCTCACCAATAGGCCACACCCCCGGCTCGAAACCACACCCCCAAGGTGATATGCCACGCCCACATAGTGGCTGGGGGAGGGGCCGGGGTTAATTGTTCGACCGATTGATCAATCGATTGGTAGAGATTAACATATTATTATACCATCCTGTAGGGGGAGGTAGAGAGTAACATATTATAATACCAGCCTTTAGGGGGAGGTAGAGAGTAACATAGTATAATACCAGCCTGTAGGGGGAGGTAGAGAGTAACATATTATAATACCAGCATGTAGGGGGAGGTATAGAGTAACATATTATAATACCAGCCTGTAGGGGGAGGTAGAGAGTAACATATTATAATACCAGCCTGTAGGGGGAGGTAGAGAGTCACATATTATAATACCAGCCTGTAGGGGGAGGTAGAGAGTAACATATTATAATACCAGCCTGTAGAGGGAGGTAGAGAGTCACATATTATAATACCAGCCTGTAGGGGGAGGTAGAGAGTAACATATTATAATACCAGCCTGTAGGGGGAGGTAGAGAGTAACATAGTATAATACCAGTCTCTAGGGGGAGGTAAAGAGTAACATATTATAATACCAGCCTCTAGGGGGAGGTAGAGAGTAACATATATAATTATACCAGCCTGTAGGGGGAGTTAGAGAGTAACATAGTATAATACCAGTCTGTAGGGGGAGGTAGAGAGTAAGATATTATAATACCAGCCTGTAGAGGGAGGTAGAGAGTAACATATTATAATACCAGCCTGTAGGGGGAGGTAGAGAGTAACATAGTATAATACCAGTCTGTAGGGGGAGGTAGAGAGTAACATATTATAATACCAGCCTGTAGAGGGAGGTAGAGAGTAACATATTATAATACCAGCCTGTAGGGGGAGGTAGAGAGTAACATATTATAATACCAGCCTGTAGGGGGAGGTAGAGAGTCACATATTATAATACCAACCTGTAGGGGGAGGTAGAGAGTAACATATTATAATACCAGCCTGTAGGGGGAGGTAGAGAGTAACATAGTATAATACGAGTCTCTAGGGGGAGGTAGAGAGTAACATATTATAATACCAGCCTCTAGGGGGAGGTAGAGAGTAACATATTATACCAGCCTGTAGGGGGAGGTAGAGAGTAACATAGTATAATACCAGTCTGTAGGGGGAGGTAGAGAGTAAGATATTATAATACCAGCCTGTAGAGGGAGGTAGAGAGTAACATATTATAATACCAGCCTGTAGGGGGAGGTAGAGAGTAATATAGTATAATACCAGTCTGTAGGGGGAGGTAGAGAGTAACATATTATAATACCAGCCTGTAGAGGGAGGTAGAGAGTAACATATTATAATACCAGCCTGTAGGGGGAGGTAGAGAGTAATTATTATAATACCAGCCTGTAGGGGGAGATAGAGAGTCACATATTATAATACCAGCCTGTAGGGGGAGGTAGAGAGTCACATATTATAATACCAGCCTGTAGGGGGAGGTAGAGAGTAACATAGTATAATACCAGTCTCTAGGGGGAGGTAAAGAGTAACATATTATAATACCAGCCTCTAGGGGGAGGTAGAGAGTAACATATATAATTATACCAGCCTGTAGGGGGAGTTAGAGAGTAACATAGTATAATACCAGTCTGTAGGGGGAGGTAGAGAGTAAGATATTATAATACCAGCCTGTAGAGGGAGGTAAAGAGTAACATATTATAATACCAGCCTCTAGGGGGAGGTAGAGAGTAACATATATAATTATACCAGCCTGTAGGGGGAGTTAGAGAGTAACATAGTATAATACCAGTCTGTAGGGGGAGGTAGAGAGTAAGATATTATAATACCAGCCTGTAGAGGGAGGTAGAGAGTAACATATTATAATACCAGCCTATAGGGGGAGGTAGAGAGTAACATAGTATAATACCAGTCTGTAGGGGGAGGTAGAGAGTAACATATTATAATACCAGCCTGTAGAGGGAGGTAGAGAGTAACATATTATAATACCAGCCTGTAGGGGGAGGTAGAGAGTAACATATTATAATACCAGCCTCTAGGGGGAGGTAGAGAGTAACATATTATACCAGCCTGTAGGGGGAGGTAGAGAGTAACATAGTATAATACCAGTCTGTAGGGGGAGGTAGAGAGTAAGATATTATAATACCAGCCTGTAGAGGGAGGTAGAGAGTAACATATTATAATACCAGCCTGTAGGGGGAGGTAGAGAGTAATATAGTATAATACCAGTCTGTAGGGGGAGGTAGAGAGTAACATATTATAATACCAGCCTGTAGAGGGAGGTAGAGAGTAACATATTATAATACCAGCCTGTAGGGGGAGGTAGAGAGTAATTATTATAATACCAGCCTGTAGGGGGAGATAGAGAGTCACATATTATAATACCAGCCTGTAGGGGGAGGTAGAGAGTCACATATTATAATACCAGCCTGTAGGGGGAGGTAGAGAGTCACATATTATAATACCAGCCTGTAGGGGGAGGTAGAGAGTAACATATTATAATACCAGCCTGTAGGGGGAGGTAGAGAGTCACCTATTATAATACCAGCCTGTAGGGGTAGGTAGAGAGTAACATATTATAATACCAGCCTGTAGGGGGAGGTAGAGAGTAACATATTATAATACCAGCCTGTAGGGGGAGGTAGAGAGTAACATATTATAATACCAGCCTGTAGGGGGAGGTAGAGAGTCAAATATTATAATACCAGCCTGTAGGGGGAGGTAGAGAGTAACATATTATAATACCAGCCTGTAGGGGGAGGTAGAGAGTAACATATTATAATACCAGCCTGTAGGGGGAGGTAGAGAGTCACATATTATAATACGTATTTTTAAGAAAGTGGGTGTCAGTTTTGTCTGAAGGAAGGCATTAGGGCTCATGTATTTTGTGTTGGGCTCCTAAAACCCACTTTTAGAGACCTCACAAAGTCAGCAGCCACTTAGAATGTACTGGGAACAAGTTACAGGAAAGTGTCACAAAAGTGCTTATCTCAGCCTAAAAATGCTATTTTGACATTTTCCTGTAACTTGTTCCCAGTACATTCTAAGTGGCTGCTGACTTTGTGAGGTCTCTAAAAGTGGGTTTTAGGAGCCCAACACAAAATACATGAGCCCCAATGCCTTCCTTCATACAAAACTGACACCCACTTTCCTTAAAAAATCGTGGCTCAAAATGGCATTTTTGGGCTGAGATAAGCACTTTGGTGACATTTTCCTGTAACTTGTTCCCAGTACATTCTAAGTGGCTGCTGACTTTGTGAGGTCTCTAAAAGTGGGTTTTAGGAGCCCAACACAAAATACATGAGCCCTAATGCCTTCCTTCAGACAGAACTGACACCCACTTTCTTTAAAAAATCGTGGTTCAAAATAGCATTTTTGGGCTGAGATAAGCACTTTGGTGACATTTTCCTGTAACTTGTTCCCAGTACATTTTAAGTGGCTGCTGACTTTGTGAGGTCTGTAAAATTGGGTTTTAGGAGCCCAACACAAAATACATGAGCCCTAATGCCTTCTTTCAGACAAAACTGACTTCCACTTTCTTAAAAAAATCTTGGGTCAAAATAGCATTATTAGACTGAGATAAGCACTTTGGTGACATTTTCCTGTAACTTGTTCCCAGTACATTCTAAGTGGCTGCTGACTTTGTGAGGTCTCTAAAAGTGGGTTTTAGGAGCCCAACACAAAATACATGAGCCCCAATGCCTTCCTTCATACAAAACTGACACCCACTTTCCTTAAAAAATCGTGGCTCAAAATGGCATTTTTGGGCTGAGATAAGCACTTTGGTGACATTTTCCTGTAACTTGTTCCCAGTACATTCTAAGTGGCTGCTGACTTTGTGAGGTCTCTAAAAGTGGGTTTTAGGAGCCCAACACAAAATACATGAGCCCTAATGCCTTCCTTCAGACAGAACTGACACCCACTTTCTTTAAAAAATCGTGGTTCAAAATAGCATTTTTGGGCTGAGATAAGCACTTTGGTGACATTTTCCTGTAACTTGTTCCCAGTACATTTTAAGTGGCTGCTGACTTTGTGAGGTCTGTAAAATTGGGTTTTAGGAGCCCAACACAAAATACATGAGCCCTAATGCCTTCTTTCAGACAAAACTGACTTCCACTTTCTTAAAAAAATCTTGGGTCAAAATAGCATTATTAGACTGAGATAAGCACTTTGGTGACATTTTCCTGTAACTTGTTCCCAGTACATTCTAAGTGGCTGCTGACTTTGTGAGGTCTCTAAAAGTGGGTTTTAGGAGCCCAACACAAAATACATGAGCCCCAATGCCTTCCTTCATACAAAACTGACACCCACTTTCCTTAAAAAATCGTGGCTCAAAATGGCATTTTTGGGCTGAGATAAGCACTTTGGTGACATTTTCCTGTAACTTGTTCCCAGTACATTCTAAGTGGCTGCTGACTTTGTGAGGTCTCTAAAAGTGGGTTTTAGGAGCCCAACACAAAATACATGAGCCATAATGCCTTCCTTCAGACAGAACTGACACCCACTTTCTTTAAAAAATCGTGGTTCAAAATAGCATTTTTGGGCTGAGATAAGCACTTTGGTGACATTTTCCTGTAACTTGTTCCCAGTACATTTTAAGTGGCTGCTGACTTTGTGAGGTCTGTAAAATTGGGTTTTAGGAGCCCAACACAAAATACATGAGCCCTAATGCCTTCTTTCAGACAAAACTGACTTCCACTTTCTTAAAAAAATCTTGGGTCAAAATAGCATTATTAGACTGAGATAAGCACTTTGGTGACATTTTCCTGTAACTTGTTCCCAGTACATTCTAAGTGGCTGCTGACTTTGTGAGGTCTCTAAAAGTGGGTTTTAGGAGCCCAACACAAAATACATGAGCCCCAATGCCTTCCTTCATACAAAACTGACACCCACTTTCCTTAAAAAATCGTGGCTCAAAATGGCATTTTTGGGCTGAGATAAGCACTTTGGTGACATTTTCCTGTAACTTGTTCCCAGTACATTCTAAGTGGCTGCTGACTTTGTGAGGTCTCTAAAAGTGGGTTTTAGGAGCCCAACACAAAATACATGAGCCCTAATGCCTTCCTTCAGACAGAACTGACACCCACTTTCTTTAAAAAATCGTGGTTCAAAATAGCATTTTTGGGGTGAGATAAGCACTTTGGTGACATTTTCCTGTAACTTGTTCCCAGTACATTGTAAGTGGCTGCTGACTTTGTGAGGTCTGTAAAATTGGGTTTTAGGAGCCCAACACAAAATACATGAGCCCTAATGCCTTCTTTCAGACAAAACTGACTTCCACTTTCTTAAAAAAATCTTGGGTCAAAATAGCATTATTAGACTGAGATAAGCACTTTGGTGACATTTTCCTGTAACTTGTTCCCAGTACATTCTAAGTGGCTGCTGACTTTGTGAGGTCTCTAAAAGTGGGTTTTAGGAGCCCAACACAAAATACATGAGCCCTAATGCCTTCTTTCAGACAAAACTGACACCCACTTTCTTTAAAAAATCTTGGGTCAAAATAGCATTTTTAGACTGAGATAAGCACTTTGGTGACATTTTCCTGTAACTTGTTCCCAGTACATTCTAAGTGGCTGCTGACTTTGTGAGGTCTCTAAAAGTGGGTTTTAGGAGCCCAACACAAAATACATGAGCCCCAATGCCTTCCTTCAGACAAAACTGACACCCACTTTCTTTAAAAAATCGTGGCTCAAAATAGCATTTTTGGGCTGAGATAAGCACTTTGGTGACATTTTCCCCTACAGGCTGGTATTATAATATGTGACTCTCTACCTCCCCCTACAGGCTGGTATTATAATAGGTTACTCTCTACCTCCCCTACAGGCTGGTATTATAATATGTGACTCTCTACCTCCCCCTACAGGCTGGTACTATAATATGTTACTCTCTACCTCCCCCTACAGGCTGGTATTATAATATGTTACTCTCTACCTCCCCCTACAGGCTGGTATTATAATATGTTACTCTCTACCTCCCCCTACAGGCTGGTACTATAATATTTTACTCTCTACCTCCCCCTACAGGCTGGTATTATAATATGTTACTCTCTACCTCCCCCTACAGGCTGGTATTATAATATGTTACTCTCTACCTCCCCCTACAGGCTGGTATTATAATATGTTACTCTCTACCTCCCCCTACAGGCTGGTATTATAATATGTTACTCTCTACCTCCCCCTACAGGCTGGTATTATAATATGTTACTCTCTACCTCCTCCTACAGGCTGGTATTATAATATGTTACTCTCTACCTCCCCTACAGGCTGGTATTATAATATGTGACTCTCTACCTCCCCCTACAGGCTGGTATTATAATATGTTACTCTCTACCTCCCCCTACAGGCTGGTATTATAATATGTGACTCTCTACCTCCCCCTACAGGCTGGTATTATAATATGTGACTCTCTACCTCCCCCTACAGGCTGGTATTATAATATGTGACTCTCTACCTCCCCCTACAGGCTGGTATTATAATATGTTACTCTCTACCTCCCCCTACAGGTTGGTATTATAATATGTGACTCTCTACCTCCCCCTACAGGCTGGTATTATAATATGTTACTCTCTACCTCCCCCTACAGGCTGGTATTATAATATGTTACTCTCTACCTCCCACTACAGGCTGGTATTATAATATCTTACTCTCTACCTCCCCCTACAGACTGGTATTATACTATGTTACTCTTTACCTCCCCCTACAGGCTGGTATAATAATATGTTACTCTCTACCTCCCCCTAGAGGCTGGTATTATAATATGTTACTCTCTACCTCCCCCTAGAGACTGGTATTATACTATGTTACTCTCTACCTCCCCCTACAGGCTGGTATTATAATATGTTACTCTCTACCTCCCCCTACAGGTTGGTATTATAATATGTGACTCTCTACCTCCCCCTACAGGCTGGTATTATAATATGTTACTCTCTACCTCCCCCTACAGGCTGGTATAATAATATGTTACTCTCTACCAATCGATTGATCAATCGGTCGAACAATTAACCCCGGCCCCTCCCCCAGCCACTATGTGGGCGTGGCCTATCACCTTGGGGGTGTGGTTTCGAGCCGGGGGTGTGGCCTATTGGTGAGGGGGAAGTGGTTTGGGGCTGTGGGCTTGGCCTATCACCAAGGGGGTGTGGTTTGGAGCTATGGGCGTGGCCTATCGCCAAGGGGGTGTGGTTTAAGGCTAGGGGCGTAGCCTATCGACATGGGGGCGTGGTTTGGAGCTTGGGGCGTGGCCTATCGCCATCGGGGCGTGGTTTGGAGCGGGGGGCGTGGCCTGTCGGCTTGGGGGCGTGGTTTACAGCAGTGGGACTCTACGAGCTTGTAGATCTGATATCGGCTGGGGGTGGGCGTGGCCTATCACCCCGGGGGATGGGGTCTGAAGCTCTGGGCGGGGCCTATTGGCTTGGGGGCGTGGTTTCAAGCTGGGGGCGTGGCCTTTCCCGTTGGATTGGGGTCTTAAGCCGTGTGCTTGTCCTCTATCGGCGAGGGGTGTGTGGTTTGAAGCTGGGGGCGTGGCCTATCGCCATGGGGGCATGGTTTGGAGCGGGGGGCGTGGCCTGTCGGCTTGGGGGCGTGGTTTACAGCAGTGGGACTCAAAAATAGCGGATCTACAAGCTCGTAGATCATAGCTCTACGAGCTTGTAGATCTGATATCGGCTGGGGGTGGGCGTGGCCTATCACCCCGGGGGGTGGGGTCTGAAGCTGTGGGCGGGGCCTATTGGCTTGGGGGCGTGGTTTCCAGCCGGGGGCGTGGCCTTTCCCCTTGGATTGGGGTCTTAAGCCGTGTGCTTGTCCTCTATCGGCGAGGGGTGTGTGGTTTGAAGCTAGGGGCGTGGCCTATCGCCATGGGGGCGTGGTTTGGAGCTGGGGGCGTGGCTTGTTGGCTTGGGGGCGTGGTATACAGCAGTGGGACTCAAAAATAGCAGATCTACAAGCTCGTAGAGCATAATTCTACGAGCTTGTAGATCTGATATCGGCTGGGGTTGGGCGTGGCCTATCACCCCGGGGGGTGGGGTATGAAGCTGTGGGCGGGGGCCTGTCGGCTTGGAGGCGTGGTTTGAAGCTGGGGGCGTGGCTTATCGGCTTGGGGGCGTGGTTTACAGCAGTGGGACTCAGTAATAGCAGATCTACAAGCTCGTAGATCATAGCTCTACGAGCTTGTAGATCTGATATCGGCTGGGGGTGGGCGTGGCCTATCACCCCGGGGGGTGGGGTCTGAAGCTGTGGGCGGGGCCTATTGGCTTGGGGGCGTGGTTTCAAGCCGGGGGCGTGGCCTTTCCCCTTGGATTGGGGTTTTAAGCTGTGTGCTTGTCCTCTATCGGCGAGGGGGCTGTGGTTTGAAGCTGGGGGCGTGGCCTATCGCCATGGGGGCGTGGTTTGGAGCGGGGGGCGGGGCCTGTCGGCTTGGGGGCGTGGCCTTTCCCCTTGGATTGGGGTCTTAAGCCGTGTGCTTGTCCTCTATCGGCGAGGGGTGTGTGGTTTGAAGCTGGGGGCGTGGCCTATCGCCATGGGGATGTGGTTTGGAGCTGGGGGCGTGGCTTGTTGGCTTGGGGTCGTGGTATACAGCAGTGGGACTCAAAAATAGCAGATCTACAAGCTCGTAGAGCTATGCTCTACGAGCTTGTAGATCTGCTATTTTTTCGCCCCCAAGCCAATAGGCCCCGCCCACAGCTTCAGACCCCACCCCCCGGGGTGATAGGCCACGCCCACCCCCAGCCGCTATCAGATCTACAAGCTCGTAGAGCTATGATCTACGAGCTTGTAGATCTGCTATTTTTGAGTCCCACTGCTGTAAAACACGCCCCCACGCCGATAAGCCACGCCCCCAGCTTCAAACCACGCCCCCAAGCCAATAGGCCCCGCCCACAGCTTCAGACCCCACCCCCCGGGGTGATAGGCCACGCCCACCCCCAGCCGATATCAGATCTACAAGTTCGTAGAGCTATGATCTACGAGCTTGTAGATCTGCTATTTTTGAGTCCCACTGCTGTAAACCACGCCCCCAAGCCGACAGGCCACGCCCCCCGCTCCAAACCACGCCCCGATGGCGATAGGCCACGCCCCCAGCTTCAAACCACAGCCCCTCGCCCCAAGCCGACAGGCCACGTCCCCAGCACCAAACCACGCCCCCATGGTGATAGGCCACACCCCTAGCCTTAAACCACACCCCCCCTTGGCGATAGGCCACGCCCATAGCTCCAAACCACACCCCCTTGGTGATAGGCCAAGCCCACAGCTCCAAACCACTCCCCCCTCACCAATAGGCCACACCCCCGGCTCGAAACCACACCCCCAAGGTGATATGCCACGCCCACATAGTGGCTGGGGGAGGGGCCGGGGTTAATTGTTCGACCGATTGATCAATCGATTGGTAGAGATTAACATATTATTATACCATCCTGTAGGGGGAGGTAGAGAGTAACATATTATAATACCAGCCTTTAGGGGGAGGTAGAGAGTAACATAGTATAATACCAGCCTGTAGGGGGAGGTAGAGAGTAACATATTATAATACCAGCATGTAGGGGGAGGTATAGAGTAACATATTATAATACCAGCCTGTAGGGGGAGGTAGAGAGTAACATATTATAATACCAGCCTGTAGGGGGAGGTAGAGAGTCACATATTATAATACCAGCCTGTAGGGGGAGGTAGAGAGTAACATATTATAATACCAGCCTGTAGAGGGAGGTAGAGAGTCACATATTATAATACCAGCCTGTAGGGGGAGGTAGAGAGTAACATATTATAATACCAGCCTGTAGGGGGAGGTAGAGAGTAACATAGTATAATACCAGTCTCTAGGGGGAGGTAAAGAGTAACATATTATAATACCAGCCTCTAGGGGGAGGTAGAGAGTAACATATATAATTATACCAGCCTGTAGGGGGAGTTAGAGAGTAACATAGTATAATACCAGTCTGTAGGGGGAGGTAGAGAGTAAGATATTATAATACCAGCCTGTAGAGGGAGGTAGAGAGTAACATATTATAATACCAGCCTGTAGGGGGAGGTAGAGAGTAACATAGTATAATACCAGTCTGTAGGGGGAGGTAGAGAGTAACATATTATAATACCAGCCTGTAGAGGGAGGTAGAGAGTAACATATTATAATACCAGCCTGTAGGGGGAGGTAGAGAGTAACATATTATAATACCAGCCTGTAGGGGGAGGTAGAGAGTCACATATTATAATACCAACCTGTAGGGGGAGGTAGAGAGTAACATATTATAATACCAGCCTGTAGGGGGAGGTAGAGAGTAACATAGTATAATACGAGTCTCTAGGGGGAGGTAGAGAGTAACATATTATAATACCAGCCTCTAGGGGGAGGTAGAGAGTAACATATTATACCAGCCTGTAGGGGGAGGTAGAGAGTAACATAGTATAATACCAGTCTGTAGGGGGAGGTAGAGAGTAAGATATTATAATACCAGCCTGTAGAGGGAGGTAGAGAGTAACATATTATAATACCAGCCTGTAGGGGGAGGTAGAGAGTAATATAGTATAATACCAGTCTGTAGGGGGAGGTAGAGAGTAACATATTATAATACCAGCCTGTAGAGGGAGGTAGAGAGTAACATATTATAATACCAGCCTGTAGGGGGAGGTAGAGAGTAATTATTATAATACCAGCCTGTAGGGGGAGGTAGAGAGTCACATATTATAATACCAGCCTGTAGGGGGAGGTAGAGAGTCACATATTATAATACCAGCCTGTAGGGGGAGGTAGAGAGTCACATATTATAATACCAGCCTGTAGGGGGAGGTAGAGAGTAACATATTATAATACCAGCCTGTAGGGGGAGGTAGAGAGTCACATATTATAATACCAGCCTGTAGGGGTAGGTAGAGAGTAACATATTATAATACCAGCCTGTAGGGGGAGGTAGAGAGTAACATATTATAATACCAGCCTGTAGGGGGAGGTAGAGAGTAACATATTATAATACCAGCCTGTAGGGGGAGGTAGAGAGTCAAATATTATAATACCAGCCTGTAGGGGGAGGTAGAGAGTAACATATTATAATACCAGCCTGTAGGGGGAGGTAGAGAGTAACATATTATAATACCAGCCTGTAGGGGGAGGTAGAGAGTCACATATTATAATACGTATTTTTAAGAAAGTGGGTGTCAGTTTTGTCTGAAGGAAGGCATTAGGGCTCATGTATTTTGTGTTGGGCTCCTAAAACCCACTTTTAGAGACCTCACAAAGTCAGCAGCCACTTAGAATGTACTGGGAACAAGTTACAGGAAAGTGTCACAAAAGTGCTTATCTCAGCCTAAAAATGCTATTTTGACATTCTCCTGTAACTTGTTCCCAGTACATTCTAAGTGGCTGCTGACTTTGTGAGGTCTCTAAAAGTGGGTTTTAGGAGCCCAACACAAAATACATGAGCCCCAATGCCTTCCTTCATACAAAACTGACACCCACTTTCCTTAAAAAATCGTGGCTCAAAATGGCATTTTTGGGCTGAGATAAGCACTTTGGTGACATTTTCCTGTAACTTGTTCCCAGTACATTCTAAGTGGCTGCTGACTTTGTGAGGTCTCTAAAAGTGGGTTTTAGGAGCCCAACACAAAATACATGAGCCCTAATGCCTTCCTTCAGACAGAACTGACACCCACTTTCTTTAAAAAATCGTGGTTCAAAATAGCATTTTTGGGCTGAGATAAGCACTTTGGTGACATTTTCCTGTAACTTGTTCCCAGTACATTTTAAGTGGCTGCTGACTTTGTGAGGTCTGTAAAATTGGGTTTTAGGAGCCCAACACAAAATACATGAGCCCTAATGCCTTCTTTCAGACAAAACTGACTTCCACTTTCTTAAAAAAATCTTGGGTCAAAATAGCATTATTAGACTGAGATAAGCACTTTGGTGACATTTTCCTGTAACTTGTTCCCAGTACATTCTAAGTGGCTGCTGACTTTGTGAGGTCTCTAAAAGTGGGTTTTAGGAGCCCAACACAAAATACATGAGCCCCAATGCCTTCCTTCATACAAAACTGACACCCACTTTCCTTAAAAAATCGTGGCTCAAAATGGCATTTTTGGGCTGAGATAAGCACTTTGGTGACATTTTCCTGTAACTTGTTCCCAGTACATTCTAAGTGGCTGCTGACTTTGTGAGGTCTCTAAAAGTGGGTTTTAGGAGCCCAACACAAAATACATGAGCCCTAATGCCTTCCTTCAGACAGAACTGACACCCACTTTCTTTAAAAAATCGTGGTTCAAAATAGCATTTTTGGGCTGAGATAAGCACTTTGGTGACATTTTCCTGTAACTTGTTCCCAGTACATTCTAAGTGGCTGCTGACTTTGTGAGGTCTCTAAAAGTGGGTTTTAGGAGCCCAACACAAAATACATGAGCCCCAATGCCTTCCTTCAGACAAAACTGACACCCACTTTCTTTAAAAAATCGTGGCTCAAAATAGCATTTTTGGGCTGAGATAAGCACTTTGGTGACATTTTCCCCTACAGGCTGGTATTATAATATGTGACTCTCTACCTCCCCCTACAGGCTGGTATTATAATAGGTTACTCTCTACCTCCCCTACAGGCTGGTATTATAATATGTGACTCTCTACCTCCCCCTACAGGCTGGTACTATAATATGTTACTCTCTACCTCCCCCTACAGGCTGGTATTATAATATGTTACTCTCTACCTCCCCCTACAGGCTGGTATTATAATATGTTACTCTCTACCTCCCCCTACAGGCTGGTATTATAATATGTTACTCTCTACCTCCCTCTACAGGCTGGTATTATAATATGTTACTCTCTACCTCCCCCTACAGGCTGGTATTATAATATGTTACTCTCTACCTCCCCCTACAGGCTGGTATTATAATATGTTACTCTCTACCTCCCCTACAGGCTGGTATTATAATATGTGACTCTCTACCTCCCCCTACAGGCTGGTATTATAATATGTTACTCTCTACCTCCCCCTACAGGCTGGTATTATAATATGTGACTCTCTACCTCCCCCTACAGGCTGGTACTATAATATGTTACTCTCTACCTCCCCCTACAGGCTGGTATTATAATATGTTACTCTCTACCTCCCCCTACAGGCTGGTATTATAATATGTTACTCTCTACCTCCCCCTACAGGCTGGTATTATAATATGTTACTCTCTACCTCCCCCTACAGGCTGGTATTATAATATGTTACTCTCTACCTCCCCCTACAGGCTGGTATTATAATATGTTACTCTCTACCTCCTCCTACAGGCTGGTATTATAATATGTTACTCTCTACCTCCCCTACAGGCTGGTATTATAATATGTGACTCTCTACCTCCCCCTACAGGCTGGTATTATAATATGTTACTCTCTACCTCCCCCTACAGGCTGGTATTATAATATGTGACTCTCTACCTCCCCCTACAGGCTGGTATTATAATATGTGACTCTCTACCTCCCCCTACAGGCTGGTATTATAATATGTGACTCTCTACCTCCCCCTACAGGCTGTTATTATAATATGTTACTCTCTACCTCCCCCTACAGGTTGGTATTATAATATGTGACTCTCTACCTCCCCCTACAGGCTGGTATTATAATATGTTACTCTCTACCTCCCCCTACAGGCTGGTATTATAATATGTTACTCTCTACCTCCCTCTACAGGCTGGTATTATAATATCTTACTCTCTACCTCCCCCTACAGACTGGTATTATACTATGTTACTCTTTACCTCCCCCTACAGGCTGGTATAATAATATGTTACTCTCTACCTCCCCCTAGAGGCTGGTATTATAATATGTTACTCTCTACCTCCCCCTAGAGACTGGTATTATACTATGTTACTCTCTACCTCCCCCTACAGGCTGGTATTATAATATGTTACTCTCTACCTCCCCCTACAGGTTGGTATTATAATATGTGACTCTCTACCTCCCCCTACAGGCTGGTATTATAATATGTTACTCTCTACCTCCCCCTACAGGCTGGTATAATAATATGTTACTCTCTACCAATCGATTGATCAATCGGTCGAACAATTAACCCCGGCCCCTCCCCCAGCCACTATGTGGGCGTGGCCTATCACCTTGGGGGTGTGGTTTCGAGCCGGGGGTGTGGCCTATTGGTGAGGGGGAAGTGGTTTGGGGCTGTGGGCTTGGCCTATCACCAAGGGGGTGTGGTTTGGAGCTATGGGCGTGGCCTATCGCCAAGGGGGTGTGGTTTAAGGCTAGGGGCGTAGCCTATCGACATGGGGGCGTGGTTTGGAGCTTGGGGCGTGGCCTGTCGGCTTGGGGCGAGGGGCTGTGGTTTGAAGCTGGGGGCGTGGCCTATCGCCATCGGGGCGTGGTTTGGAGCGGGGGGCGTGGCCTGTCGGCTTGGGGGCGTGGTTTACAGCAGTGGGACTCTACGAGCTTGTAGATCTGATATCGGCTGGGGGTGGGCGTGGCCTATCACCCCGGGGGATGGGGTCTGAAGCTCTGGGCGGGGCCTATTGGCTTGGGGGCGTGGTTTCAAGCTGGGGGCGTGGCCTTTCCCGTTGGATTGGGGTCTTAAGCCGTGTGCTTGTCCTCTATCGGCGAGGGGTGTGTGGTTTGAAGCTGGGGGCGTGGCCTATCGCCATGGGGGCATGGTTTGGAGCGGGGGGCGTGGCCTGTCGGCTTGGGGGCGTGGTTTACAGCAGTGGGACTCAAAAATAGCGGATCTACAAGCTCGTAGATCATAGCTCTACGAGCTTGTAGATCTGATATCGGCTGGGGGTGGGCGTGGCCTATCACCCCGGGGGGTGGGGTCTGAAGCTGTGGGCGGGGCCTATTGGCTTGGGGGCGTGGTTTCCAGCCGGGGGCGTGGCCTTTCCCCTTGGATTGGGGTCTTAAGCCGTGTGCTTGTCCTCTATCGGCGAGGGGTGTGTGGTTTGAAGCTGGGGGCGTGGCCTATCGCCATGGGGGCGTGGTTTGGAGCTGGGGGCGTGGCTTGTTGGCTTGGGGGCGTGGTATACAGCAGTGGGACTCAAAAATAGCAGATCTACAAGCTCGTAGAGCATAGTTCTACGAGCTTGTAGATCTGATATCGGCTGGGGTTGGGCGTGGCCTATCACCCCGGGGGGTGGGGTATGAAGCTGTGGGCGGGGGCCTGTCGGCTTGGAGGCGTGGTTTGAAGCTGGGGGCGTGGCTTATCGGCTTGGGGGCGTGGTTTACAGCAGTGGGACTCAGTAATAGCAGATCTACAAGCTCGTAGATCATAGCTCTACGAGCTTGTAGATCTGATATCGGCTGGGGGTGGGCGTGGCCTATCACCCCGGGGGGTGGGGTCTGAAGCTGTGGGCGGGGCCTATTGGCTTGGGGGCGTGGTTTCAAGCCGGGGGCGTGGCCTTTCCCCTTGGATTGGGGTTTTAAGCTGTGTGCTTGTCCTCTATCGGCGAGGGGGCTGTGGTTTGAAGCTGGGGGCGTGGCCTATCGCCATGGGGGCGTGGTTTGGAGCGGGGGGCGGGGCCTGTCGGCTTGGGGGCGTGGCCTTTCCCCTTGGATTGGGGTCTTAAGCCGTGTGCTTGTCCTCTATCGGCGAGGGGTGTGTGGTTTGAAGCTGGGGGCGTGGCCTATCGCCATGGGGATGTGGTTTGGAGCTGGGGGCGTGGCTTGTTGGCTTGGGGTCGTGGTATACAGCAGTGGGACTCAAAAATAGCAGATCTACAAGCTCGTAGAGCTATGCTCTACGAGCTTGTAGATCTGCTATTTTTTCGCCCCCAAGCCAATAGGCCCCGCCCACAGCTTCAGACCCCACCCCCCGGGGTGATAGGCCACGCCCACCCCCAGCCGATATCAGATCTACAAGCTCGTAGAGCTATGATCTACGAGCTTGTAGATCTGCTATTTTTGAGTCCCACTGCTGTAAAACACGCCCCCACGCCGATAAGCCACGCCCCCAGCTTCAAACCACGCCCCCAAGCCAATAGGCCCCGCCCACAGCTTCAGACCCCACCCCCCGGGGTGATAGGCCACGCCCACCCCCAGCCGATATCAGATCTACAAGTTCGTAGAGCTATGATCTACGAGCTTGTAGATCTGCTATTTTTGAGTCCCACTGCTGTAAACCACGCCCCCAAGCCGACAGGCCACGCCCCCCGCTCCAAACCACGCCCCGATGGCGATAGGCCACGCCCCCAGCTTCAAACCACAGCCCCTCGCCCCAAGCCGACAGGCCACGTCCCCAGCACCAAACCACGCCCCCATGGCGATAGGCCACACCCCTAGCCTTAAACCACACCCCCCCTTGGCGATAGGCCACGCCCATAGCTCCAAACCACACCCCCTTGGTGATAGGCCAAGCCCACAGCTCCAAACCACTCCCCCCTCACCAATAGGCCACACCCCCGGCTCGAAACCACACCCCCAAGGTGATATGCCACGCCCAAATAGTGGCTGGGGGAGGGGCCGGGGTTAATTGTTCGACCGATTGATCAATCGATTGGTAGAGATTAACATATTATTATACCATCCTGTAGGGGGAGGTAGAGAGTAACATATTATAATACCAGCCTTTAGGGGGAGGTAGAGAGTAACATAGTATAATACCAGCCTGTAGGGGGAGGTAGAGAGTAACATATTATAATACCAGCCTGTAGGGGGAGGTATAGAGTAACATATTATAATACCAGCCTGTAGGGGGAGGTAGAGAGTAACATATTATAATACCAGCCTGTAGGGGGAGGTAGAGAGTCACATATTATAATACCAGCCTGTAGGGGGAGTTAGAGAGTAACATATTATAATACCAGCCTGTAGGGGGAGGTAGAGAGTAACATAGTATAATACCAGTCTCTAGGGGGAGGTAGAGAGTAACATATTATAATACCAGCCTCTAGGGGGAGGTAGAGAGTAACATATTATTATACCAGCCTGTAGGGGGAGGTAGAGAGTAACATAGTATAATACCAGTCTGTAGGGGGAGGTAGAGAGTAAGATATTATAATACCAGCCTGTAGAGGGAGGTAGAGAGTAACATATTATAATACCAGCCTGTAGGGGGAGGTAGAGAGTAACATAGTATAATACCAGTCTGTAGGGGGAGGTAGAGAGTAACATATTATAATACCAGCCTGTAGAGGGAGGTAGAGAGTAACATATTATAATACCAGCCTGTAGGGGGAGGTAGAGAGTAACATATTATAATACCAGCCTGTAGGGGGAGGTAGAGAGTCACATATTATAATACCAACCTGTAGGGGGAGGTAGAGAGTAAAATATTATAATACCAGCCTGTAGGGGGAGGTAGAGAGTAACATAGTATAATACCAGTCTCTAGGGGGAGGTAGAGAGTAACATATTATAATACCAGCCTCTAGGGGGAGGTAGAGAGTAACATATTATTATACCAGCCTGTAGGGGGAGGTAGAGAGTAACATAGTATAATACCAGTCTGTAGGGGGAGGTAGAGAGTAAGATATTATAATACCAGCCTGTAGAGGGAGGTAGAGAGTAACATATTATAATACCAGCCTGTAGGGGGAGATAGAGAGTAACATAGTATAATACCAGTCTGTAGGGGGAGGTAGAGAGTAACATATTATAATACCAGCCTGTAGAGGGAGGTAGAGAGTAACATATTATAATACCAGCCTGTAGGGGGAGGTAGAGAGTAATTATTATAATACCAGCCTGTAGGGGGAGGTAGAGAGTCACATATTATAATACCAGCCTGTAGGGGGAGGTAGAGAGTCACATATTATAATACCAGCCTGTAGGGGGAGGTAGAGAGTCACATATTATAATACCAGCCTGTAGGGGGAGGTAGAGAGTAACATATTATAATACCAGCCTGTAGGGGGAGGTAGAGAGTCACATATTATAATACCAGCCTGTAGGGGGAGGTAGAGAGTCACATATTATAATACCAGCCTGTAGGGGGAGGTAGAGAGTAACATATTATAATACCAGCCTGTAGGGGGAGGTAGAGAGTAACATATTATAATACCAGCCTGTAGGGGGAGGTAGAGAGTCAAATATTATAATACCAGCCTGTAGGGGGAGGTAGAGAGTAACATATTATAATACCAGCCTGTAGGGGGAGGTAGAGAGTAACATATTATAATACCAGCCTGTAGGGGGAGGTAGAGAGTCACATATTATAATACGTATTTTTAAGAAAGTGGGTGTCAGTTTTGTCTGAAGGAAGGCATTAGGGCTCATGTATTTTGTGTTGGGCTCCTAAAACCCACTTTTAGAGACCTCACAAAGTCAGCAGCCACTTAGAATGTACTGGGAACAAGTTACAGGAAAGTGTCACAAAAGTGCTTATCTCAGCCTAAAAATGCTATTTTGACATTTTCCTGTAACTTGTTCCCAGTACATTCTAAGTGGCTGCTGACTTTGTGAGGTCTCTAAAAGTGGGTTTTAGGAGCCCAACACAAAATACATGAGCCCCAATGCCTTCCTTCATACAAAACTGACACCCGTGCACTTTCCTTAAAAAATCGTGGCTCAAAATGGCATTTTTGGGCTGAGATAAGCACTTTGGTGACATTTTCCTGTAACTTGTTCCCAGTACATTCTAAGTGGCTGCTGACTTTGTGAGGTCTCTAAAAGTGGGTTTTAGGAGCCCAACACAAAATACATGAGCCCTAATGCCTTCCTTCAGACAGAACTGACACCCACTTTCTTTAAAAAATCGTGGTTCAAAATAGCATTTTTGTGCTGAGATAAGCACTTTGGTGACATTTTCCTGTAACTTGTTCCCAGTACATTTTAAGTGGCTGCTGACTTTGTGAGGTCTGTAAAATTGGGTTTTAGGAGCCCAACACAAAATACATGAGCCCTAATGCCTTCTTTCAGACAAAACTGACTTCCACTTTCTTAAAAAAATCTTGGGTCAAAATAGCATTATTAGACTGAGATAAGCACTTTGGTGACATTTTCCTGTAACTTGTTCCCAGTACATTCTAAGTGGCTGCTGACTTTGTGAGGTCTCTAAAAGTGGGTTTTAGGAGCCCAACACAAAATACATGAGCCCCAATGCCTTCCTTCAGACAGAACTGACACCCACTTTCTTTAAAAAATCGTGGTTCAAAATAGCATTTTTGGGCTGAGATAAGCACTTTGGTGACATTTTCCTGTAACTTGTTCCCAGTACATTTTAAGTGGCTGCTGACTTTGTGAGGTCTGTAAAATTGGGTTTTAGGAGCCCAACACAAAATACATGAGCCCTAATGCCTTCTTTCAGACAAAACTGACTTCCACTTTCTTAAAAAAATCTTGGGTCAAAATAGCATTATTAGACTGAGATAAGCACTTTGGTGACATTTTCCTGTAACTTGTTCCCAGTACATTCTAAGTGGCTGCTGACTTTGTGAGGTCTCTAAAAGTGGGTTTTAGGAGCCCAACACAAAATACATGAGCCCCAATGCCTTCCTTCATACAAAACTGACACCCACTTTCCTTAAAAAATCGTGGCTCAAAATGGCATTTTTGGGCTGAGATAAGCACTTTGGTGACATTTTCCTGTAACTTGTTCCCAGTACATTCTAAGTGGCTGCTGACTTTGTGAGGTCTCTAAAAGTGGGTTTTAGGAGCCCAACACAAAATACATGAGCCCTAATGCCTTCCTTCAGACAGAACTGACACCCACTTTCTTTAAAAAATCGTGGTTCAAAATAGCCTTTTTGGGCTGAGATAAGCACTTTGGTGACATTTTCCTGTAACTTGTTCCCAGTACATTTTAAGTGGCTGCTGACTTTGTGAGGTCTGTAAAATTGGGTTTTAGGAGCCCAACACAAAATACATGAGCCCTAATGCCTTCTTTCAGACAAAACTGACTTCCACTTTCTTAAAAAAATCTTGGGTCAAAATAGCATTATTAGACTGAGATAAGCACTTTGGTGACATTTTCCTGTAACTTGTTCCCAGTACATTCTAAGTGGCTGCTGACTTTGTGAGGTCTCTAAAAGTGGGTTTTAGGAGCCCAACACAAAATACATGAGCCCTAATGCCTTCTTTCAGACAAAACTGACACCCACTTTCTTTAAAAAATCTTGGGTCAAAATAGCATTTTTAGACTGAGATAAGCACTTTGGTGACATTTTCCTGTAACTTGTTCCCAGTACATTTTAAGTGGCTGCTGACTTTGTGAGGTCTCTAAAAGTGGGTTTTAGGAGCCCAACACAAAATACATGAGCCCCAATGCCTTCCTTAAGACAAAACTGACACCCACTTTCTTTAAAAAATCGTGGCTCAAAATAGCATTTTTGGGCTGAGATAAGCACTTTGGTGACATTTTCCCCTACAGGCTGGTATTATAATATGTGACTCTCTACCTCCCCCTACAGGCTGGTATTATAATAGGTTACTCTCTACCTCCCCTACAGGCTGGTATTATAATATGTGACTCTCTACCTCCCCCTACAGGCTGGTACTATAATATGTTACTCTCTACCTCCCCCTACAGGCTGGTATTATAATATGTTACTCTCTACCTCCCCCTACAGGCTGGTATTATAATATGTTACTCTCTACCTCCCCCTACAGGCTGGTATTATAATATGTTACTCTCTACCTCCCTCTACAGGCTGGTATTATAATATGTTACTCTCTACCTCCCCCTACAGGCTGGTATTATAATATGTTACTCTCTACCTCCCCCTACAGGCTGGTATTATAATATGTTACTCTCTACCTCCCCTACAGGCTGGTATTATAATATGTGACTCTCTACCTCCCCCTACAGGCTGGTATTATAATATGTTACTCTCTACCTCCCCCTACAGGCTGGTATTATAATATGTGACTCTCTACCTCCCCCTACAGGCTGGTACTATAATATGTTACTCTCTACCTCCCCCTACAGGCTGGTATTATAATATGTTACTCTCTACCTCCCCCTACAGGCTGGTATTATAATATGTTACTCTCTACCTCCCCCTACAGGCTGGTATTATAATATGTGACTCTCTACCTCCCCCTACAGGCTGGTATTATAATATGTGACTCTCTACCTCCCCCTACAGGCTGGTATTATAATATGTTACTCTCTACCTCCCCCTACAGGTTGGTATTATAATATGTGACTCTCTACCTCCCCCTACAGGCTGGTATTATAATATGTTACTCTCTACCTCCCCCTACAGGCTGGTATTATAATATGTTACTCTCTACCTCCCTCTACAGGCTGGTATTATAATATCTTACTCTCTACCTCCCCCTACAGACTGGTATTATACTATGTTACTCTTTACCTCCCCCTACAGGCTGGTATAATAATATGTTACTCTCTACCTCCCCCTAGAGGCTGGTATTATAATATGTTACTCTCTACCTCCCCCTAGAGACTGGTATTATACTATGTTACTCTCTACCTCCCCCTACAGGCTGGTATTATAATATGTTACTCTCTACCTCCCCCTACAGGTTGGTATTATAATATGTGACTCTCTACCTCCCCCTACAGGCTGGTATTATAATATGTTACTCTCTACCTCCCCCTACAGGCTGGTATAATAATATGTTACTCTCTACCAATCGATTGATCAATCGGTCGAACAATTAACCCCGGCCCCTCCCCCAGCCACTATGTGGGCGTGGCCTATCACCTTGGGGGTGTGGTTTCGAGCCGGGGGTGTGGCCTATTGGTGAGGGGGAAGTGGTTTGGGGCTGTGGGCTTGGCCTATCACCAAGGGGGTGTGGTTTGGAGCTATGGGCGTGGCCTATCGCCAAGGGGGTGTGGTTTAAGGCTAGGGGCGTAGCCTATCGACATGGGGGCGTGGTTTGGAGCTTGGGGCGTGGCCTGTCGGCTTGGGGCGAGGGGCTGTGGTTTGAAGCTGGGGGCGTGGCCTATCGCCATCGGGGCGTGGTTTGGAGCGGGGGGCGTGGCCTGTCGGCTTGGGGGCGTGGTTTACAGCAGTGGGACTCTACGAGCTTGTAGATCTGATATCGGCTGGGGGTGGGCGTGGCCTATCACCCCGGGGGATGGGGTCTGAAGCTCTGGGCGGGGCCTATTGGCTTGGGGGCGTGGTTTCAAGCTGGGGGCGTGGCCTTTCCCGTTGGATTGGGGTCTTAAGCCGTGTGCTTGTCCTCTATCGGCGAGGGGTGTGTGGTTTGAAGCTGGGGGCGTGGCCTATCGCCATGGGGGCATGGTTTGGAGCGGGGGGCGTGGCCTGTCGGCTTGGGGGCGTGGTTTACAGCAGTGGGACTCAAAAATAGCGGATCTACAAGCTCGTAGATCATAGCTCTACGAGCTTGTAGATCTGATATCGGCTGGGGGTGGGCGTGGCCTATCACCCCGGGGGGTGGGGTATGAAGCTGTGGGCGGGGGCCTGTCGGCTTGGAGGCGTGGTTTGAAGCTGGGGGCGTGGCTTATCGGCTTGGGGGCGTGGTTTACAGCAGTGGGACTCAGTAATAGCAGATCTACAAGCTCGTAGATCATAGCTCTACGAGCTTGTAGATCTGATATCGGCTGGGGGTGGGCGTGGCCTATCACCCCGGGGGGTGGGGTCTGAAGCTGTGGGCGGGGCCTATTGGCTTGGGGGCGTGGTTTCAAGCCGGGGGCGTGGCCTTTCCCCTTGGATTGGGGTTTTAAGCTGTGTGCTTGTCCTCTATCGGCGAGGGGGCTGTGGTTTGAAGCTGGGGGCGTGGCCTATCGCCATGGGGGCGTGGTTTGGAGCGGGGGGCGGGGCCTGTCGGCTTGGGGGCGTGGCCTTTCCCCTTGGATTGGGGTCTTAAGCCGTGTGCTTGTCCTCTTTCGGCGAGGGGTGTGTGGTTTGAAGCTGGGGGCGTGGCCTATCGCCATGGGGATGTGGTTTGGAGCTGGGGGCGTGGCTTGTTGGCTTGGGGTCGTGGTATACAGCAGTGGGACTCAAAAATAGCAGATCTACAAGCTCGTAGAGCTATGCTCTACGAGCTTGTAGATCTGCTATTTTTTCGCCCCCAAGCCAATAGGCCCCGCCCACAGCTTCAGACCCCACCCCCCGGGGTGATAGGCCACGCCCACCCCCAGCCGATATCAGATCTACAAGCTCGTAGAGCTATGATCTACGAGCTTGTAGATCTGCTATTTTTGAGTCCCACTGCTGTAAAACACGCCCCCACGCCGATAAGCCACGCCCCCAGCTTCAAACCACGCCCCCAAGCCAATAGGCCCCGCCCACAGCTTCAGACCCCACCCCCCGGGGTGATAGGCCACGCCCACCCCCAGCCGATATCAGATCTACAAGTTCGTAGAGCTATGATCTACGAGCTTGTAGATCTGCTATTTTTGAGTCCCACTGCTGTAAACCACGCCCCCAAGCCGACAGGCCACGCCCCCCACTCCAAACCACGCCCCGATGGCGATAGGCCACGCCCCCAGCTTCAAACCACAGCCCCTCGCCCCAAGCCGACAGGCCACGTCCCCAGCACCAAACCACGCCCCCATGGCGATAGGCCACACCCCTAGCCTTAAACCACACCCCCCCTTGGCGATAGGCCACGCCCATAGCTCCAAACCACACCCCCTTGGTGATAGGCCAAGCCCACAGCTCCAAACCACTCCCCCCTCACCAATAGGCCACACCCCCGGCTCGAAACCACACCCCCAAGGTGATATGCCACGCCCAAATAGTGGCTGGGGGAGGGGCCGGGGTTAATTGTTCGACCGATTGATCAATCGATTGGTAGAGATTAACATATTATTATACCATCCTGTAGGGGGAGGTAGAGAGTAACATATTATAATACCAGCCTTTAGGGGGAGGTAGAGAGTAACATAGTATAATACCAGCCTGTAGGGGGAGGTAGAGAGTAACATATTATAATACCAGCCTGTAGGGGGAGGTATAGAGTAACATATTATAATACCAGCCTGTAGGGTGAGGTAGAGAGTAACATATTATAATACCAGCCTGTAGGGGGAGGTAGAGAGTCACATATTATAATACCAGCCTGTAGGGGGAGTTAGAGAGTAACATATTATAATACCAGCCTGTAGGGGGAGGTAGAGAGTAACATAGTATAATACCAGTCTCTAGGGGGAGGTAGAGAGTAACATATTATAATACCAGCCTCTAGGGGGAGGTAGAGAGTAACATATTATTATACCAGCCTGTAGGGGGAGGTAGAGAGTAACATAGTATAATACCAGTCTGTAGGGGGAGGTAGAGAGTAAGATATTATAATACCAGCCTGTAGAGGGAGGTAGAGAGTAACATATTATAATACCAGCCTGTAGGGGGAGGTAGAGAGTAACATAGTATAATACCAGTCTGTAGGGGGAGGTAGAGAGTAACATATTATAATACCAGCCTGTAGAGGGAGGTAGAGAGTAACATATTATAATACCAGCCTGTAGGGGGAGGTAGAGAGTAACATATTATAATACCAGCCTGTAGGGGGAGGTAGAGAGTCACATATTATAATACCAACCTGTAGGGGGAGGTAGAGAGTAAAATATTATAATACCAGCCTGTAGGGGGAGGTAGAGAGTAACATAGTATAATACCAGTCTCTAGGGGGAGGTAGAGAGTAACATATTATAATACCAGCCTCTAGGGGGAGGTAGAGAGTAACATATTATTATACCAGCCTGTAGGGGGAGGTAGAGAGTAACATAGTATAATACCAGTCTGTAGGGGGAGGTAGAGAGTAAGATATTATAATACCAGCCTGTAGAGGGAGGTAGAGAGTAACATATTATAATACCAGCCTGTAGGGGGAGATAGAGAGTAACATAGTATAATACCAGTCTGTAGGGGGAGGTAGAGAGTAACATATTATAATACCAGCCTGTAGAGGGAGGTAGAGAGTAACATATTATAATACCAGCCTGTAGGGGGAGGTAGAGAGTAATTATTATAATACCAGCCTGTAGGGGGAGGTAGAGAGTCACATATTATAATACCAGCCTGTAGGGGGAGGTAGAGAGTCACATATTATAATACCAGCCTGTAGGGGGAGGTAGAGAGTCACATATTATAATACCAGCCTGTAGGGGGAGGTAGAGAGTAACATATTATAATACCATCCTGTAGGGGGAGGTAGAGAGTCACATATTATAATACCAGCCTGTAGGGGGAGGTAGAGAGTCACATATTATAATACCAGCCTGTAGGGGGAGGTAGAGAGTAACATATTATAATACCAGCCTGTAGGGGGAGGTAGAGAGTAACATATTATAATACCAGCCTGTAGGGGGAGGTAGAGAGTCAAATATTATAATACCAGCCTGTAGGGGGAGGTAGAGAGTAACATATTATAATACCAGCCTGTAGGGGGAGGTAGAGAGTAACATATTATAATACCAGCCTGTAGGGGGAGGTAGAGAGTCACATATTATAATACGTATTTTTAAGAAAGTGGGTGTCAGTTTTGTCTGAAGGAAGGCATTAGGGCTCATGTATTTTGTGTTGGGCTCCTAAAACCCACTTTTAGAGACCTCACAAAGTCAGCAGCCACTTAGAATGTACTGGGAACAAGTTACAGGAAAGTGTCACAAAAGTGCTTATCTCAGCCTAAAAATGCTATTTTGACATTTTCCTGTAACTTGTTCCCAGTACATTCTAAGTGGCTGCTGACTTTGTGAGGTCTCTAAAAGTGGGTTTTAGGAGCCCAACACAAAATACATGAGCCCCAATGCCTTCCTTCATACAAAACTGACACCCGTGCACTTTCCTTAAAAAATCGTGGCTCAAAATGGCATTTTTGGGCTGAGATAAGCACTTTGGTGACATTTTCCTGTAACTTGTTCCCAGTACATTCTAAGTGGCTGCTGACTTTGTGAGGTCTCTAAAAGTGGGTTTTAGGAGCCCAACACAAAATACATGAGCCCTAATGCCTTCCTTCAGACAGAACTGACACCCACTTTCTTTAAAAAATCGTGGTTCAAAATAGCATTTTTGTGCTGAGATAAGCACTTTGGTGACATTTTCCTGTAACTTGTTCCCAGTACATTTTAAGTGGCTGCTGACTTTGTGAGGTCTGTAAAATTGGGTTTTAGGAGCCCAACACAAAATACATGAGCCCTAATGCCTTCTTTCAGACAAAACTGACTTCCACTTTCTTAAAAAAATCTTGGGTCAAAATAGCATTATTAGACTGAGATAAGCACTTTGGTGACATTTTCCTGTAACTTGTTCCCAGTACATTCTAAGTGGCTGCTGACTTTGTGAGGTCTCTAAAAGTGGGTTTTAGGAGCCCAACACAAAATACATGAGCCCCAATGCCTTCCTTCAGACAGAACTGACACCCACTTTCTTTAAAAAATCGTGGTTCAAAATAGCATTTTTGGGCTGAGATAAGCACTTTGGTGACATTTTCCTGTAACTTGTTCCCAGTACATTTTAAGTGGCTGCTGACTTTGTGAGGTCTGTAAAATTGGGTTTTAGGAGCCCAACACAAAATACATGAGCCCTAATGCCTTCTTTCAGACAAAACTGACTTCCACTTTCTTAAAAAAATCTTGGGTCAAAATAGCATTATTAGACTGAGATAAGCACTTTGGTGACATTTTCCTGTAACTTGTTCCCAGTACATTCTAAGTGGCTGCTGACTTTGTGAGGTCTCTAAAAGTGGGTTTTAGGAGCCCAACACAAAATACATGAGCCCCAATGCCTTCCTTCATACAAAACTGACACCCACTTTCCTTAAAAAATCGTGGCTCAAAATGGCATTTTTGGGCTGAGATAAGCACTTTGGTGACATTTTCCTGTAACTTGTTCCCAGTACATTCTAAGTGGCTGCTGACTTTGTGAGGTCTCTAAAAGTGGGTTTTAGGAGCCCAACACAAAATACATGAGCCCTAATGCCTTCCTTCAGACAGAACTGACACCCACTTTCTTTAAAAAATCGTGGTTCAAAATAGCCTTTTTGGGCTGAGATAAGCACTTTGGTGACATTTTCCTGTAACTTGTTCCCAGTACATTTTAAGTGGCTGCTGACTTTGTGAGGTCTGTAAAATTGGGTTTTAGGAGCCCAACACAAAATACATGAGCCCTAATGCCTTCTTTCAGACAAAACTGACTTCCACTTTCTTAAAAAAATCTTGGGTCAAAATAGCATTATTAGACTGAGATAAGCACTTTGGTGACATTTTCCTGTAACTTGTTCCCAGTACATTCTAAGTGGCTGCTGACTTTGTGAGGTCTCTAAAAGTGGGTTTTAGGAGCCCAACACAAAATACATGAGCCCTAATGCCTTCTTTCAGACAAAACTGACACCCACTTTCTTTAAAAAATCTTGGGTCAAAATAGCATTTTTAGACTGAGATAAGCACTTTGGTGACATTTTCCTGTAACTTGTTCCCAGTACATTTTAAGTGGCTGCTGACTTTGTGAGGTCTCTAAAAGTGGGTTTTAGGAGCCCAACACAAAATACATGAGCCCCAATGCCTTCCTTAAGACAAAACTGACACCCACTTTCTTTAAAAAATCGTGGCTCAAAATAGCATTTTTGGGCTGAGATAAGCACTTTGGTGACATTTTCCCCTACAGGCTGGTATTATAATATGTGACTCTCTACCTCCCCCTACAGGCTGGTATTATAATAGGTTACTCTCTACCTCCCCTACAGGCTGGTATTATAATATGTGACTCTCTACCTCCCCCTACAGGCTGGTACTATAATATGTTACTCTCTACCTCCCCCTACAGGCTGGTATTATAATATGTTACTCTCTACCTCCCCCTACAGGCTGGTATTATAATATGTTACTCTCTACCTCCCCCTACAGGCTGGTATTATAATATGTTACTCTCTACCTCCCTCTACAGGCTGGTATTATAATATGTTACTCTCTACCTCCCCCTACAGGCTGGTATTATAATATGTTACTCTCTACCTCCCCCTACAGGCTGGTATTATAATATGTTACTCTCTACCTCCCCTACAGGCTGGTATTATAATATGTGACTCTCTACCTCCCCCTACAGGCTGGTATTATAATATGTTACTCTCTACCTCCCCCTACAGGCTGGTATTATAATATGTGACTCTCTACCTCCCCCTACAGGCTGGTACTATAATATGTTACTCTCTACCTCCCCCTACAGGCTGGTATTATAATATGTTACTCTCTACCTCCCCCTACAGGCTGGTATTATAATATGTTACTCTCTACCTCCCCCTACAGGCTGGTATTATAATATGTGACTCTCTACCTCCCCCTACAGGCTGGTATTATAATATGTGACTCTCTACCTCCCCCTACAGGCTGGTATTATAATATGTTACTCTCTACCTCCCCCTACAGGTTGGTATTATAATATGTGACTCTCTACCTCCCCCTACAGGCTGGTATTATAATATGTTACTCTCTACCTCCCCCTACAGGCTGGTATTATAATATGTTACTCTCTACCTCCCTCTACAGGCTGGTATTATAATATCTTACTCTCTACCTCCCCCTACAGACTGGTATTATACTATGTTACTCTTTACCTCCCCCTACAGGCTGGTATAATAATATGTTACTCTCTACCTCCCCCTAGAGGCTGGTATTATAATATGTTACTCTCTACCTCCCCCTAGAGACTGGTATTATACTATGTTACTCTCTACCTCCCCCTACAGGCTGGTATTATAATATGTTACTCTCTACCTCCCCCTACAGGTTGGTATTATAATATGTGACTCTCTACCTCCCCCTACAGGCTGGTATTATAATATGTTACTCTCTACCTCCCCCTACAGGCTGGTATAATAATATGTTACTCTCTACCAATCGATTGATCAATCGGTCGAACAATTAACCCCGGCCCCTCCCCCAGCCACTATGTGGGCGTGGCCTATCACCTTGGGGGTGTGGTTTCGAGCCGGGGGTGTGGCCTATTGGTGAGGGGGAAGTGGTTTGGGGCTGTGGGCTTGGCCTATCACCAAGGGGGTGCGGTTTGGAGCTATGGGCGTGGCCTATCGCCAAGGGGGTGTGGTTTAAGGCTAGGGGCGTAGCCTATCGACATGGGGGCGTGGTTTGGAGCTTGGGGCGTGGCCTGTCGGCTTGGGGCGAGGGGCTGTGGTTTGAAGCTGGGGGCGTGGCCTATCGCCATCGGGGCGTGGTTTGGAGCGGGGGGCGTGGCCTGTCGGCTTGGGGGCGTGGTTTACAGCAGTGGGACTCTACGAGCTTGTAGATCTGATATCGGCTGGGGGTGGGCGTGGCCTATCACCCCGGGGGATGGGGTCTGAAGCTCTGGGCGGGGCCTATTGGCTTGGGGGCGTGGTTTCAAGCTGGGGGCGTGGCCTTTCCCGTTGGATTGGGGTCTTAAGCCGTGTGCTTGTCCTCTATCGGCGAGGGGTGTGTGGTTTGAAGCTGGGGGCGTGGCCTATCGCCATGGGGGCATGGTTTGGAGCGGGGGGCGTGGCCTGTCGGCTTGGGGGCGTGGTTTACAGCAGTGGGACTCAAAAATAGCGGATCTACAAGCTCGTAGATCATAGCTCTACGAGCTTGTAGATCTGATATCGGCTGGGGGTGGGCGTGGCCTATCACCCCGGGGGGTGGGGTATGAAGCTGTGGGCGGGGGCCTGTCGGCTTGGAGGCGTGGTTTGAAGCTGGGGGCGTGGCTTATCGGCTTGGGGGCGTGGTTTACAGCAGTGGGACTCAGTAATAGCAGATCTACAAGCTCGTAGATCATAGCTCTACGAGCTTGTAGATCTGATATCGGCTGGGGGTGGGCGTGGCCTATCACCCCGGGGGGTGGGGTCTGAAGCTGTGGGCGGGGCCTATTGGCTTGGGGGCGTGGTTTCAAGCCGGGGGCGTGGCCTTTCCCCTTGGATTGGGGTTTTAAGCTGTGTGCTTGTCCTCTATCGGCGAGGGGGCTGTGGTTTGAAGCTGGGGGCGTGGCCTATCGCCATGGGGGCGTGGTTTGGAGCGGGGGGCGGGGCCTGTCGGCTTGGGGGCGTGGCCTTTCCCCTTGGATTGGGGTCTTAAGCCGTGTGCTTGTCCTCTTTCGGCGAGGGGTGTGTGGTTTGAAGCTGGGGGCGTGGCCTATCGCCATGGGGATGTGGTTTGGAGCTGGGGGCGTGGCTTGTTGGCTTGGGGTCGTGGTATACAGCAGTGGGACTCAAAAATAGCAGATCTACAAGCTCGTAGAGCTATGCTCTACGAGCTTGTAGATCTGCTATTTTTTCGCCCCCAAGCCAATAGGCCCCGCCCACAGCTTCAGACCCCACCCCCCGGGGTGATAGGCCACGCCCACCCCCAGCCGATATCAGATCTACAAGCTCGTAGAGCTATGATCTACGAGCTTGTAGATCTGCTATTTTTGAGTCCCACTGCTGTAAAACACGCCCCCACGCCGATAAGCCACGCCCCCAGCTTCAAACCACGCCCCCAAGCCAATAGGCCCCGCCCACAGCTTCAGACCCCACCCCCCGGGGTGATAGGCCACGCCCACCCCCAGCCGATATCAGATCTACAAGTTCGTAGAGCTATGATCTACGAGCTTGTAGATCTGCTATTTTTGAGTCCCACTGCTGTAAACCACGCCCCCAAGCCGACAGGCCACGCCCCCCGCTCCAAACCACGCCCCGATGGCGATAGGCCACGCCCCCAGCTTCAAACCACAGCCCCTCGCCCCAAGCCGACAGGCCACGTCCCCAGCACCAAACCACGCCCCCATGGCGATAGGCCACACCCCTAGCCTTAAACCACACACCCCCTTGGCGATAGGCCACGCCCATAGCTCCAAACCACACCCCCTTGGTGATAGGCCAAGCCCACAGCTCCAAACCACTCCCCCCTCACCAATAGGCCACACCCCCGGCTCGAAACCACACCCCCAAGGTGATATGCCACGCCCAAATAGTGGCTGGGGGAGGGGCCGGGGTTAATTGTTCGACCGATTGATCAATCGATTGGTAGAGATTAACATATTATTATACCATCCTGTAGGGGGAGGTAGAGAGTAACATATTATAATACCAGCCTTTAGGGGGAGGTAGAGAGTAACATAGTATAATACCAGCCTGTAGGGGGAGGTAGAGAGTAACATATTATAATACCAGCCTGTAGGGGGAGGTATAGAGTAACATATTATAATACCAGCCTGTAGGGGGAGGTAGAGAGTAACATATTATAATACCAGCCTGTAGGGGGAGGTAGAGAGTCACATATTATAATACCAGCCTGTAGGGGGAGTTAGAGAGTAACATATTATAATACCAGCCTGTAGGGGGAGGTAGAGAGTAACATAGTATAATACCAGTCTCTAGGGGGAGGTAGAGAGTAACATATTATAATACCAGCCTCTAGGGGGAGGTAGAGAGTAACATATTATTATACCAGCCTGTAGGGGGAGGTAGAGAGTAACATAGTATAATACCAGTCTGTAGGGGGAGGTAGAGAGTAAGATATTATAATACCAGCCTGTAGAGGGAGGTAGAGAGTAACATATTATAATACCAGCCTGTAGGGGGAGGTAGAGAGTAACATAGTATAATACCAGTCTGTAGGGGGAGGTAGAGAGTAACATATTATAATACCAGCCTGTAGAGGGAGGTAGAGAGTAACATATTATAATACCAGCCTGTAGGGGGAGGTAGAGAGTAACATATTATAATACCAGCCTGTAGGGGGAGGTAGAGAGTCACATATTATAATACCAACCTGTAGGGGGAGGTAGAGAGTAAAATATTATAATACCAGCCTGTAGGGGGAGGTAGAGAGTAACATAGTATAATACCAGTCTCTAGGGGGAGGTAGAGAGTAACATATTATAATACCAGCCTCTAGGGGGAGGTAGAGAGTAACATATTATTATACCAGCCTGTAGGGGGAGGTAGAGAGTAACATAGTATAATACCAGTCTGTAGGGGGAGGTAGAGAGTAAGATATTATAATACCAGCCTGTAGAGGGAGGTAGAGAGTAACATATTATAATACCAGCCTGTAGGGGGAGATAGAGAGTAACATAGTATAATACCAGTCTGTAGGGGGAGGTAGAGAGTAACATATTATAATACCAGCCTGTAGAGGGAGGTAGAGAGTAACATATTATAATACCAGCCTGTAGGGGGAGGTAGAGAGTAATATAGTATAATACCAGTCTGTAGGGGGAGGTAGAGAGTAACATATTATAATACCAGCCTGTAGAGGGAGGTAGAGAGTAACATATTATAATACCAGCCTGTAGGGGGAGGTAGAGAGTCACATATTATAATACCAGCCTGTAGGGGGAGGTAGAGAGTCACATATTATAATACCAGCCTGTAGGGGGAGGTAGAGAGTCACATATTATAATACCAGCCTGTAGGGGGAGGTAGAGAGTAACATATTATAATACCAGCCTGTAGGGGGAGGTAGAGAGTCACATATTATAATACCAGCCTGTAGGGGTAGGTAGAGAGTAACATATTATAATACCAGCCTGTAGGGGGAGGTAGAGAGTAACATATTATAATACCAGCCTGTAGGGGGAGGTAGAGAGTAACATATTATAATACCAGCCTGTAGGGGGAGGTAGAGAGTCAAATATTATAATACCAGCCTGTAGGGGGAGGTAGAGAGTAACATATTATAATACCAGCCTGTAGGGGGAGGTAGAGAGTAACATATTATAATACCAGCCTGTAGGGGGAGGTAGAGAGTCACATATTATAATACGTATTTTTAAGAAAGTGGGTGTCAGTTTTGTCTGAAGGAAGGCATTAGGGCTCATGTATTTTGTGTTGGGCTCCTAAAACCCACTTTTAGAGACCTCACAAAGTCAGCAGCCACTTAGAATGTACTGGGAACAAGTTACAGGAAAGTGTCACAAAAGTGCTTATCTCAGCCTAAAAATGCTATTTTGACATTTTCCTGTAACTTGTTCCCAGTACATTCTAAGTGGCTGCTGACTTTGTGAGGTCTCTAAAAGTGGGTTTTAGGAGCCCAACACAAAATACATGAGCCCCAATGCCTTCCTTCATACAAAACTGACACCCACTTTCCTTAAAAAATCGTGGCTCAAAATGGCATTTTTGGGCTGAGATAAGCACTTTGGTGACATTTTCCTGTAACTTGTTCCCAGTACATTCTAAGTGGCTGCTGACTTTGTGAGGTCTCTAAAAGTGGGTTTTAGGAGCCCAACACAAAATACATGAGCCCTAATGCCTTCCTTCAGACAGAACTGACACCCACTTTCTTTAAAAAATCGTGGTTCAAAATAGCATTTTTGGGCTGAGATAAGCACTTTGGTGACATTTTCCTGTAACTTGTTCCCAGTACATTTTAAGTGGCTGCTGACTTTGTGAGGTCTGTAAAATTGGGTTTTAGGAGCCCAACACAAAATACATGAGCCCTAATGCCTTCTTTCAGACAAAACTGACTTCCACTTTCTTAAAAAAATCTTGGGTCAAAATAGCATTATTAGACTGAGATAAGCACTTTGGTGACATTTTCCTGTAACTTGTTCCCAGTACATTCTAAGTGGCTGCTGACTTTGTGAGGTCTCTAAAAGTGGGTTTTAGGAGCCCAACACAAAATACATGAGCCCCAATGCCTTCCTTCATACAAAACTGACACCCACTTTCCTTAAAAAATCGTGGCTCAAAATGGCATTTTTGGGCTGAGATAAGCACTTTGGTGACATTTTCCTGTAACTTGTTCCCAGTACATTCTAAGTGGCTGCTGACTTTGTGAGGTCTCTAAAAGTGGGTTTTAGGAGCCCAACACAAAATACATGAGCCCTAATGCCTTCTTTCAGACAAAACTGACTTCCACTTTCTTAAAAAAATCTTGGGTCAAAATAGCATTATTAGACTGAGATAAGCACTTTGGTGACATTTTCCTGTAACTTGTTCCCAGTACATTCTAAGTGGCTGCTGACTTTGTGAGGTCTCTAAAAGTGGGTTTTAGGAGCCCAACACAAAATACATGAGCCCTAATGCCTTCTTTCAGACAAAACTGACACCCACTTTCTTTAAAAAATCTTGGGTCAAAATAGCATTTTTAGACTGAGATAAGCACTTTGGTGACATTTTCCTGTAACTTGTTCCCAGTACATTCTAAGTGGCTGCTGACTTTGTGAGGTCTCTAAAAGTGGGTTTTAGGAGCCCAACACAAAATACATGAGCCCCAATGCCTTCCTTCAGACAAAACTGACACCCACTTTCTTTAAAAAATCGTGGCTCAAAATAGCATTTTTGGGCTGAGATAAGCACTTTGGTGACATTTTCCCCTACAGGCTGGTATTATAATATGTGACTCTCTACCTCCCCCTACAGGCTGGTATTATAATAGGTTACTCTCTACCTCCCCTACAGGCTGGTATTATAATATGTGACTCTCTACCTCCCCCTACAGGCTGGTACTATAATATGTTACTCTCTACCTCCCCCTACAGGCTGGTATTATAATATGTTACTCTCTACCTCCCCCTACAGGCTGGTATTATAATATGTTACTCTCTACCTCCCCCTACAGGCTGGTATTATAATATGTTACTCTCTACCTCCCTCTACAGGCTGGTATTATAATATGTTACTCTCTACCTCCCCCTACAGGCTGGTATTATAATATGTTACTCTCTACCTCCCCCTACAGGCTGGTATTATAATATGTTACTCTCTACCTCCCCTACAGGCTGGTATTATAATATGTGACTCTCTACCTCCCCCTACAGGCTGGTATTATAATATGTTACTCTCTACCTCCCCCTACAGGCTGGTATTATAATATGTGACTCTCTACCTCCCCCTACAGGCTGGTACTATAATATGTTACTCTCTACCTCCCCCTACAGGCTGGTATTATAATATGTTACTCTCTACCTCCCCCTACAGGCTGGTATTATAATATGTTACTCTCTACCTCCCCCTACAGGCTGGTATTATAATATGTTACTCTCTACCTCCCCCTACAGGCTGGTATTATAATATGTTACTCTCTACCTCCCCCTACAGGCTGGTATTATAATATGTTACTCTCTACCTCCTCCTACAGGCTGGTATTATAATATGTTACTCTCTACCTCCCCTACAGGCTGGTATTATAATATGTTACTCTCTACCTCCCCCTACAGGCTGGTATTATAATATGTTACTCTCTACCTCCCCCTACAGGCTGGTATTATAATATGTGACTCTCTACCTCCCCCTACAGGCTGGTATTATAATATGTGACTCTCTACCTCCCCCTACAGGCTGGTATTATAATATGTGACTCTCTACCTCCCCCTACAGGCTGGTATTATAATATGTTACTCTCTACCTCCCCCTACAGGTTGGTATTATAATATGTGACTCTCTACCTCCCCCTACAGGCTGGTATTATAATATGTTACTCTCTACCTCCCCCTACAGGCTGGTATTATAATATGTTACTCTCTACCTCCCTCTACAGGCTGGTATTATAATATCTTACTCTCTACCTCCCCCTACAGACTGGTATTATACTATGTTACTCTTTACCTCCCCCTACAGGCTGGTATAATAATATGTTACTCTCTACCTCCCCCTAGAGGCTGGTATTATAATATGTTACTCTCTACCTCCCCCTAGAGACTGGTATTATACTATGTTACTCTCTACCTCCCCCTACAGGCTGGTATTATAATATGTTACTCTCTACCTCCCCCTACAGGTTGGTATTATAATATGTGACTCTCTACCTCCCCCTACAGGCTGGTATTATAATATGTTACTCTCTACCTCCCCCTACAGGCTGGTATAATAATATGTTACTCTCTACCAATCGATTGATCAATCGGTCGAACAATTAACCCCGGCCCCTCCCCCAGCCACTATGTGGGCGTGGCCTATCACCTTGGGGGTGTGGTTTCGAGCCGGGGGTGTGGCCTATTGGTGAGGGGGAAGTGGTTTGGGGCTGTGGGCTTGGCCTATCACCAAGGGGGTGTGGTTTGGAGCTATGGGCGTGGCCTATCGCCAAGGGGGTGTGGTTTAAGGCTAGGGGCGTAGCCTATCGACATGGGGGCGTGGTTTGGAGCTTGGGGCGTGGCCTGTCGGCTTGGGGCGAGGGGCTGTGGTTTGAAGCTGGGGGCGTGGCCTATCGCCATCGGGGCGTGGTTTGGAGCGGGGGGCGTGGCCTGTCGGCTTGGGGGCGTGGTTTACAGCAGTGGGACTCTACGAGCTTGTAGATCTGATATCGGCTGGGGGTGGGCGTGGCCTATCACCCCGGGGGATGGGGTCTGAAGCTCTGGGCGGGGCCTATTGGCTTGGGGGCGTGGTTTCAAGCTGGGGGCGTGGCCTTTCCCGTTGGATTGGGGTCTTAAGCCGTGTGCTTGTCCTCTATCGGCGAGGGGTGTGTGGTTTGAAGCTGGGGGCGTGGCCTATCGCCATGGGGGCATGGTTTGGAGCGGGGGGCGTGGCCTGTCGGCTTGGGGGCGTGGTTTACAGCAGTGGGACTCAAAAATAGCGGATCTACAAGCTCGTAGATCATAGCTCTACGAGCTTGTAGATCTGATATCGGCTGGGGGTGGGCGTGGCCTATCACCCCGGGGGGTGGGGTCTGAAGCTGTGGGCGGGGCCTATTGGCTTGGGGGCGTGGTTTCCAGCCGGGGGCGTGGCCTTTCCCCTTGGATTGGGGTCTTAAGCCGTGTGCTTGTCCTCTATCGGCGAGGGGTGTGTGGTTTGAAGCTGGGGGCGTGGCCTATCGCCATGGGGGCGTGGTTTGGAGCTGGGGGCGTGGCTTGTTGGCTTGGGGGCGTGGTATACAGCAGTGGGACTCAAAAATAGCAGATCTACAAGCTCGTAGAGCATAGTTCTACGAGCTTGTAGATCTGATATCGGCTGGGGTTGGGCGTGGCCTATCACCCCGGGGGGTGGGGTATGAAGCTGTGGGCGGGGGCCTGTCGGCTTGGAGGCGTGGTTTGAAGCTGGGGGCGTGGCTTATCGGCTTGGGGGCGTGGTTTACAGCAGTGGGACTCAGTAATAGCAGATCTACAAGCTCGTAGATCATAGCTCTACGAGCTTGTAGATCTGATATCGGCTGGGGGTGGGCGTGGCCTATCACCCCGGGGGGTGGGGTCTGAAGCTGTGGGCGGGGCCTATTGGCTTGGGGGCGTGGTTTCAAGCCGGGGGCGTGGCCTTTCCCCTTGGATTGGGGTTTTAAGCTGTGTGCTTGTCCTCTATCGGCGAGGGGGCTGTGGTTTGAAGCTGGGGGCGTGGCCTATCGCCATGGGGGCGTGGTTTGGAGCGGGGGGCGGGGCCTGTCGGCTTGGGGGCGTGGCCTTTCCCCTTGGATTGGGGTCTAAAGCCGTGTGCTTGTCCTCTATCGGCGAGGGGTGTGTCGTTTGAAGCTGGGGGCGTGGCCTATCGCCATGGGGATGTGGTTTGGAGCTGGGGGCGTGGCTTGTTGGCTTGGGGTCGTGGTATACAGCAGTGGGACTCAAAAATAGCAGATCTACAAGCTCGTAGAGCTATGCTCTACGAGCTTGTAGATCTGCTATTTTTTCGCCCCCAAGCCAATAGGCCCCGCCCACAGCTTCAGACCCCACCCCCCGGGGTGATAGGCCACGCCCACCCCCAGCCGATATCAGATCTACAAGCTCGTAGAGCTATGATCTACGAGCTTGTAGATCTGCTATTTTTGAGTCCCACTGCTGTAAAACACGCCCCCACGCCGATAAGCCACGCCCCCAGCTTCAAACCACGCCCCCAAGCCAATAGGCCCCGCCCACAGCTTCAGACCCCACCCCCCGGGGTGATAGGCCACGCCCACCCCCAGCCGATATCAGATCTACAAGTTCGTAGAGCTATGATCTACGAGCTTGTAGATCTGCTATTTTTGAGTCCCACTGCTGTAAACCACGCCCCCAAGCCGACAGGCCACGCCCCCCGCTCCAAACCACGCCCCGATGGCGATAGGCCACGCCCCCAGCTTCAAACCACAGCCCCTCGCCCCAAGCCGACAGGCCACGTCCCCAGCACCAAACCACGCCCCCATGGCGATAGGCCACACCCCTAGCCTTAAACCACACCCCCCCTTGGCGATAGGCCACGCCCATAGCTCCAAACCACACCCCCTTGGTGATAGGCCAAGCCCACAGCTCCAAACCACTCCCCCCTCACCAATAGGCCACACCCCCGGCTCGAAACCACACCCCCAAGGTGATATGCCACGCCCAAATAGTGGCTGGGGGAGGGGCCGGGGTTAATTGTTCGACCGATTGATCAATCGATTGGTAGAGATTAACATATTATTATACCATCCTGTAGGGGGAGGTAGAGAGTAACATATTATAATACCAGCCTTTAGGGGGAGGTAGAGAGTAACATAGTATAATACCAGCCTGTAGGGGGAGGTAGAGAGTAACATATTATAATACCAGCCTGTAGGGGGAGGTAGAGAGTAACATATTATAATACCAGCCTGTAGGGGGAGGTAGAGAGTCACATATTATAATACCAGCCTGTAGGGGGAGTTAGAGAGTAACATATTATAATACCAGCCTGTAGGGGGAGGTAGAAAGTAACATAGTATAATACCAGTCTCTAGGGGGAGGTAGAGAGTAACATATTATAATACCAGCCTCTAGGGGGAGGTAGAGAGTAACATATTATTATACCAGCCTGTAGGGGGAGGTAGAGAGTAACATAGTATAATACCAGTCTGTAGGGGGAGGTAGAGAGTAAGATATTATAATACCAGCCTGTAGAGGGAGGTAGAGAGTAACATATTATAATACCAGCCTGTAGGGGGAGGTAGAGAGTAACATAGTATAATACCAGTCTGTAGGGGGAGGTAGAGAGTAACATATTATAATACCAGCCTGTAGAGGGAGGTAGAGAGTAACATATTATAATACCAGCCTGTAGGGGGAGGTAGAGAGTAACATATTATAATACCAGCCTGTAGGGGGAGGTAGAGAGTCACATATTATAATACCAACCTGTAGGGGGAGGTAGAGAGTAACATATTATAATACCAGCCTGTAGGGGGAGGTAGAGAGTAACATAGTATAATACCAGTCTCTAGGGGGAGGTAGAGAGTAACATATTATAATACCAGCCTCTAGGGGGAGGTAGAGAGTAACATATTATTATACCAGCCTGTAGGGGGAGGTAGAGAGTAACATAGTATAATACCAGTCTGTAGGGGGAGGTAGAGAGTAAGATATTATAATACCAGCCTGTAGAGGGAGGTAGAGAGTAACATATTATAATACCAGCCTGTAGGGGGAGGTAGAGAGTAACATAGTATAATACCAGTCTGTAGGGGGAGGTAGAGAGTAACATATTATAATACCAGCCTGTAGAGGGAGGTAGAGAGTAACATATTATAATACCAGCCTGTAGGGGGAGGTAGAGAGTAATATAGTATAATACCAGTCTGTAGGGGGAGGTAGAGAGTAACATATTATAATACCAGCCTGTAGGGGGAGGTAGAGAGTAACATATTATAATACCAGCCTGTAGGGGGAGGTAGAGAGTAATTATTATAATACCAGCCTGTAGGGGGAGGTAGAGAGTCACATATTATAATACCTGCCTGTAGGGGGAGGTAGAGAGTCACATATTATAATACCAGCCTGTAGGGGGAGGTAGAGAGTCACATATTATAATACCAGCCTGTAGGGGGAGGTAGAGAGTAACATATTATAATACCAGCCTGTAGGGGGAGGTAGAGAGTCACATATTATAATACCAGCCTGTAGGGGTAGGTAGAGAGTAACATATTATAATACCAGCCTGTAGGGGGAGGTAGAGAGTAACATATTATAATACCAGCCTGTAGGGGGAGGTAGAGAGTAAAATATTATAATACCAGCCTGTAGGGGGAGGTAGAGAGTCAAATATTATAATACCAGCCTGTAGGGGGAGGTAGAGAGTAACATATTATAATACCAGCCTGTAGGGGGAGGTAGAGAGTAACATATTATAATACCAGCCTGTAGGGGGAGGTAGAGAGTCACATATTATAATACGTATTTTTAAGAAAGTGGGTGTCAGTTTTGTCTGAAGGAAGGCATTAGGGCTCATGTATTTTGTGTTGGGCTCCTAAAACCCACTTTTAGAGACCTCACAAAGTCAGCAGCCACTTAGAATGTACTGGGAACAAGTTACAGGAAAGTGTCACAAAAGTGCTTATCTCAGCCTAAAAATGCTATTTTGACATTTTCCTGTAACTTGTTCCCAGTACATTCTAAGTGGCTGCTGACTTTGTGAGGTCTCTAAAAGTGGGTTTTAGGAGCCCAACACAAAATACATGAGCCCTAATGCCTTCCTTCAGACAGAACTGACACCCACTTTCTTTAAAAAATCGTGGTTCAAAATAGCATTTTTGGGCTGAGATAAGCACTTTGGTGACATTTTCCTGTAACTTGTTCCCAGTACATTTTAAGTGGCTGCTGACTTTGTGAGGTCTGTAAAATTGGGTTTTAGGAGCCCAACACAAAATACATGAGCCCTAATGCCTTCTTTCAGACAAAACTGACTTCCACTTTCTTAAAAAAATCTTGGGTCAAAATAGCATTATTAGACTGAGATAAGCACTTTGGTGACATTTTCCTGTAACTTGTTCCCAGTACATTCTAAGTGGCTGCTGACTTTGTGAGGTCTCTAAAAGTGGGTTTTAGGAGCCCAACACAAAATACATGAGCCCCAATGCCTTCCTTCATACAAAACTGACACCCACTTTCCTTAAAAAATCGTGGCTCAAAATGGCATTTTTGGGCTGAGATAAGCACTTTGGTGACATTTTCCTGTAACTTGTTCCCAGTACATTCTAAGTGGCTGCTGACTTTGTGAGGTCTCTAAAAGTGGGTTTTAGGAGCCCAACACAAAATACATGAGCCCTAATGCCTTCCTTCAGACAGAACTGACACCCACTTTCTTTAAAAAATCGTGGTTCAAAATAGCATTTTTGGGCTGAGATAAGCACTTTGGTGACATTTTCCTGTAACTTGTTCCCAGTACATTTTAAGTGGCTGCTGACTTTGTGAGGTCTGTAAAATTGGGTTTTAGGAGCCCAACACAAAATACATGAGCCCTAATGCCTTCTTTCAGACAAAACTGACTTCCACTTTCTTAAAAAAATCTTGGGTCAAAATAGCATTATTAGACTGAGATAAGCACTTTGGTGACATTTTCCTGTAACTTGTTCCCAGTACATTCTAAGTGGCTGCTGACTTTGTGAGGTCTCTAAAAGTGGGTTTTAGGAGCCCAACACAAAATACATGAGCCCCAATGCCTTCCTTCATACAAAACTGACACCCACTTTCCTTAAAAAATCGTGGCTCAAAATGGCATTTTTGGGCTGAGATAAGCACTTTGGTGACATTTTCCTGTAACTTGTTCCCAGTACATTCTAAGTGGCTGCTGACTTTGTGAGGTCTCTAAAAGTGGGTTTTAGGAGCCCAACACAAAATACATGAGCCCTAATGCCTTCCTTCAGACAGAACTGACACCCACTTTCTTTAAAAAATCGTGGTTCAAAATAGCATTTTTGGGCTGAGATAAGCACTTTGGTGACATTTTCCTGTAACTTGTTCCCAGTACATTTTAAGTGGCTGCTGACTTTGTGAGGTCTGTAAAATTGGGTTTTAGGAGCCCAACACAAAATACATGAGCCCTAATGCCTTCTTTCAGACAAAACTGACTTCCACTTTCTTAAAAAAATCTTGGGTCAAAATAGCATTATTAGACTGAGATAAGCACTTTGGTGACATTTTCCTGTAACTTGTTCCCAGTACATTCTAAGTGGCTGCTGACTTTGTGAGGTCTCTAAAAGTGGGTTTTAGGAGCCCAACACAAAATACATGAGCCCCAATGCCTTCCTTCATACAAAACTGACACCCACTTTCCTTAAAAAATCGTGGCTCAAAATGGCATTTTTGGGCTGAGATAAGCACTTTGGTGACATTTTCCTGTAACTTGTTCCCAGTACATTCTAAGTGGCTGCTGACTTTGTGAGGTCTCTAAAAGTGGGTTTTAGGAGCCCAACACAAAATACATGAGCCCTAATGCCTTCCTTCAGACAGAACTGACACCCACTTTCTTTAAAAAATCGTGGTTCAAAATAGCATTTTTGGGCTGAGATAAGCACTTTGGTGACATTTTCCTGTAACTTGTTCCCAGTACATTTTAAGTGGCTGCTGACTTTGTGAGGTCTGTAAAATTGGGTTTTAGGAGCCCAACACAAAATACATGAGCCCTAATGCCTTCTTTCAGACAAAACTGACTTCCACTTTCTTAAAAAAATCTTGGGTCAAAATAGCATTATTAGACTGAGATAAGCACTTTGGTGACATTTTCCTGTAACTTGTTCCCAGTACATTCTAAGTGGCTGCTGACTTTGTGAGGTCTCTAAAAGTGGGTTTTAGGAGCCCAACACAAAATACATGAGCCCCAATGCCTTCCTTCATACAAAACTGACACCCACTTTCCTTAAAAAATCGTGGCTCAAAATGGCATTTTTGGGCTGAGATAAGCACTTTGGTGACATTTTCCTGTAACTTGTTCCCAGTACATTCTAAGTGGCTGCTGACTTTGTGAGGTCTCTAAAAGTGGGTTTTAGGAGCCCAACACAAAATACATGAGCCCTAATGCCTTCCTTCAGACAGAACTGACACCCACTTTCTTTAAAAAATCGTGGTTCAAAATAGCATTTTTGGGCTGAGATAAGCACTTTGGTGACATTTTCCTGTAACTTGTTCCCAGTACATTTTAAGTGGCTGCTGACTTTGTGAGGTCTGTAAAATTGGGTTTTAGGAGCCCAACACAAAATACATGAGCCCTAATGCCTTCTTTCAGACAAAACTGACTTCCACTTTCTTAAAAAAATCTTGGGTCAAAATAGCATTATTAGACTGAGATAAGCACTTTGGTGACATTTTCCTGTAACTTGTTCCCAGTACATTCTAAGTGGCTGCTGACTTTGTGAGGTCTCTAAAAGTGGGTTTTAGGAGCCCAACACAAAATACATGAGCCCCAATGCCTTCCTTCATACAAAACTGACACCCACTTTCCTTAAAAAATCGTGGCTCAAAATGGCATTTTTGGGCTGAGATAAGCACTTTGGTGACATTTTCCTGTAACTTGTTCCCAGTACATTCTAAGTGGCTGCTGACTTTGTGAGGTCTCTAAAAGTGGGTTTTAGGAGCCCAACACAAAATACATGAGCCCTAATGCCTTCCTTCAGACAGAACTGACACCCACTTTCTTTAAAAAATCGTGGTTCAAAATAGCATTTTTGGGCTGAGATAAGCACTTTGGTGACATTTTCCTGTAACTTGTTCCCAGTACATTTTAAGTGGCTGCTGACTTTGTGAGGTCTGTAAAATTGGGTTTTAGGAGCCCAACACAAAATACATGAGCCCTAATGCCTTCTTTCAGACAAAACTGACTTCCACTTTCTTAAAAAAATCTTGGGTCAAAATAGCATTATTAGACTGAGATAAGCACTTTGGTGACATTTTCCTGTAACTTGTTCCCAGTACATTCTAAGTGGCTGCTGACTTTGTGAGGTCTCTAAAAGTGGGTTTTAGGAGCCCAACACAAAATACATGAGCCCCAATGCCTTCCTTCATACAAAACTGACACCCACTTTCCTTAAAAAATCGTGGCTCAAAATGGCATTTTTGGGCTGAGATAAGCACTTTGGTGACATTTTCCTGTAACTTGTTCCCAGTACATTCTAAGTGGCTGCTGACTTTGTGAGGTCTCTAAAAGTGGGTTTTAGGAGCCCAACACAAAATACATGAGCCCTAATGCCTTCCTTCAGACAGAACTGACACCCACTTTCTTTAAAAAATCGTGGTTCAAAATAGCCTTTTTGGGCTGAGATAAGCACTTTGGTGACATTTTCCTGTAACTTGTTCCCAGTACATTTTAAGTGGCTGCTGACTTTGTGAGGTCTGTAAAATTGGGTTTTAGGAGCCCAACACAAAATACATGAGCCCTAATGCCTTCTTTCAGACAAAACTGACTTCCACTTTCTTAAAAAAATCTTGGGTCAAAATAGCATTATTAGACTGAGATAAGCACTTTGGTGACATTTTCCTGTAACTTGTTCCCAGTACATTCTAAGTGGCTGCTGACTTTGTGAGGTCTCTAAAAGTGGGTTTTAGGAGCCCAACACAAAATACATGAGCCCTAATGCCTTCTTTCAGACAAAACTGACACCCACTTTCTTTAAAAAATCTTGGGTCAAAATAGCATTTTTAGACTGAGATAAGCACTTTGGTGACATTTTCCTGTAACTTGTTCCCAGTACATTCTAAGTGGCTGCTGACTTTGTGAGGTCTCTAAAAGTGGGTTTTAGGAGCCCAACACAAAATACATGAGCCCCAATGCCTTCCTTCAGACAAAACTGACACCCACTTTCTTTAAAAAATCGTTGCTCAAAATAGCATTTTTGGGCTGAGATAAGCACTTTGGTGACATTTTCCCCTACAGGCTGGTATTATAATATGTGACTCTCTACCTCCCCCTACAGGCTGGTATTATAATAGGTTACTCTCTACCTCCCCTACAGGCTGGTATTATAATATGTGACTCTCTACCTCCCCCTACAGGCTGGTACTATAATATGTTACTCTCTACCTCCCCCTACAGGCTGGTATTATAATATGTTACTCTCTACCTCCCCCTACAGGCTGGTATTATAATATGTTACTCTCTACCTCCCCCTACAGGCTGGTATTATAATATGTTACTCTCTACCTCCCTCTACAGGCTGGTATTATAATATGTTACTCTCTACCTCCCCCTACAGGCTGGTATTATAATATGTTACTCTCTACCTCCCCCTACAGGCTGGTATTATAATATGTTACTCTCTACCTCCCCTACAGGCTGGTATTATAATATGTGACTCTCTACCTCCCCCTAAAGGCTGGTATTATAATATGTTACTCTCTACCTCCCCCTACAGGCTGGTATTATAATATGTGACTCTCTACCTCCCCCTACAGGCTGGTACTATAATATGTTACTCTCTACCTCCCCCTACAGGCTGGTATTATAATATGTTACTCTCTACCTCCCCCTACAGGCTGGTATTATAATATGTTACTCTCTACCTCCCCCTACAGGCTGGTATTATAATATGTTACTCTCTACCTCCCCCTACAGGCTGGTATTATAATATGTTACTCTCTACCTCCCCCTACAGGCTGGTATTATAATATGTTACTCTCTACCTCCTCCTACAGGCTGGTATTATAATATGTTACTCTCTACCTCCCCTACAGGCTGGTATTATAATATGTGACTCTCTACCTCCCCCTACAGGCTGGTATTATAATATGTTACTCTCTACCTCCCCCTACAGGCTGGTATTATAATATGTGACTCTCTACCTCCCCCTACAGGCTGGTATTATAATATGTGACTCTCTACCTCCCCCTACAGGCTGGTATTATAATATGTGACTCTCTACCTCCCCCTACAGGCTGGTATTATAATATGTTACTCTCTACCTCCCCCTACAGGTTGGTATTATAATATGTGACTCTCTACCTCCCCCTACAGGCTGGTATTATAATATGTTACTCTCTACCTCCCCCTACAGGCTGGTATTATAATATGTTACTCTCTACCTCCCTCTACAGGCTGGTATTATAATATCTTACTCTCTACCTCCCCCTACAGACTGGTATTATACTATGTTACTCTTTACCTCCCCCTACAGGCTGGTATAATAATGTGTTACTCTCTACCTCCCCCTAGAGGCTGGTATTATAATATGTTACTCTCTACCTCCCCCTAGAGACTGGTATTATACTATGTTACTCTCTACCTCCCCCTACAGGCTGGTATTATAATATGTTACTCTCTACCTCCCCCTACAGGTTGGTATTATAATATGTGACTCTCTACCTCCCCCTACAGGCTGGTATTATAATATGTTACTCTCTACCTCCCCCTACAGGCTGGTATAATAATATGTTACTCTCTACCAATCGATTGATCAATCGGTCGAACAATTAACCCCGGCCCCTCCCCCAGCCACTATGTGGGCGTGGCCTATCACCTTGGGGGTGTGGTTTCGAGCCGGGGGTGTGGCCTATTGGTGAGGGGGAAGTGGTTTGGGGCTGTGGGCTTGGCCTATCACCAAGGGGGTGTGGTTTGGAGCTATGGGCGTGGCCTATCGCCAAGGGGGTGTGGTTTAAGGCTAGGGGCGTAGCCTATCGACATGGGGGCGTGGTTTGGAGCTTGGGGCGTGGCCTGTCGTCTTGGGGCGAGGGGCTGTGGTTTGAAGCTGGGGGTGTGGCCTATCGCCATCGGGGCGTGGTTTGGAGCGGGGGGCGTGGCCTGTCGGCTTGGGGGCGTGGTTTACAGCAGTGGGACTCTACGAGCTTGTAGATCTGATATCGGCTGGGGGTGGGCGTGGCCTATCACCCCGGGGGATGGGGTCTGAAGCTCTGGGCGGGGCCTATTGGCTTGGGGGCGTGGTTTCAAGCTGGGGGCGTGGCCTTTCCCGTTGGATTGGGGTCTTAAGCCGTGTGCTTGTCCTCTATCGGCGAGGGGTGTGTGGTTTGAAGCTGGGGGCGTGGCCTATCGCCATGGGGGCATGGTTTGGAGCGGGGGGCGTGGCCTGTCGGCTTGGGGGCGTGGTTTACAGCAGTGGGACTCAAAAATAGCGGATCTACAAGCTCGTAGATCATAGCTCTACGAGCTTGTAGATCTGATATCGGCTGGGGGTGGGCGTGGCCTATCACCCCGGGGGGTGGGGTCTGAAGCTGTGGGCGGGGCCTATTGGCTTGGGGGCGTGGTTTCCAGCCGGGGGCGTGGCCTTTCCCCTTGGATTGGGGTCTTAAGCCGTGTGCTTGTCCTCTATCGGCGAGGGGTGTGTGGTTTGAAGCTGGGGGCGTGGCCTATCGCCATGGGGGCGTGGTTTGGAGCTGGGGGCGTGGCTTGTTGGCTTGGGGGCGTGGTATACAGCAGTGGGACTCAAAAATAGCAGATCTACAAGCTCGTAGAGCATAGTTCTACGAGCTTGTAGATCTGATATCGGCTGGGGTTGGGCGTGGCCTATCACCCCGGGGGGTGGGGTATGAAGCTGTGGGCGGGGGCCTGTCGGCTTGGAGGCGTGGTTTGAAGCTGGGGGCGTGGCTTATCGGCTTGGGGGCGTGGTTTACAGCAGTGGGACTCAGTAATAGCAGATCTACAAGCTCGTAGATCATAGCTCTACGAGCTTGTAGATCTGATATCGGCTGGGGGTGGGCGTGGCCCATCACCCCGGGGGGTGGGGTCTGAAGCTGTGGGCGGGGCCTATTGGCTTGGGGGCGTGGTTTCAAGCCGGGGGCGTGGCCTTTCCCCTTGGATTGGGGTTTTAAGCTGTGTGCTTGTCCTCTATCGGCGAGGGGGCTGTGGTTTGAAGCTGGGGGCGTGGCCTATCGCCATGGGGGCGTGGTTTGGAGCGGGGGGCGGGGCCTGTCGGCTTGGGGGCGTGGCCTTTCCCCTTGGATTGGGGTCTAAAGCCGTGTGCTTGTCCTCTATCGGCGAGGGGTGTGTGGTTTGAAGCTGGGGGCGTGGCCTATCGCCATGGGGATGTGGTTTGGAGCTGGGGGCGTGGCTTGTTGGCTTGGGGTCGTGGTATACAGCAGTGGGACTCAAAAATAGCAGATCTACAAGCTCGTAGAGCTATGCTCTACGAGCTTGTAGATCTGCTATTTTTTCGCCCCCAAGCCAATAGGCCCCGCCCACAGCTTCAGACCCCACCCCCCGGGGTGATAGGCCACGCCCACCCCCAGCCGATATCAGATCTACAAGCTCGTAGAGCTATGATCTACGAGCTTGTAGATCTGCTATTTTTGAGTCCCACTGCTGTAAAACACGCCCCCACGCCGATAAGCCACGCCCCCAGCTTCAAACCACGCCCCCAAGCCAATAGGCCCCGCCCACAGCTTCAGACCCCACCCCCCGGGGTGATAGGCCACGCCCACCCCCAGCCGATATCAGATCTACAAGTTCGTAGAGCTATGATCTACGAGCTTGTAGATCTGCTATTTTTGAGTCCCACTGCTGTAAACCACGCCCCCAAGCCGACAGGCCACGCCCCCCGCTCCAAACCACGCCCCGATGGCGATAGGCCACGCCCCCAGCTTCAAACCACAGCCCCTCGCCCCAAGCCGACAGGCCACGTCCCCAGCACCAAACCACGCCCCCATGGCGATAGGCCACACCCCTAGCCTTAAACCACACCCCCCCTTGGCGATAGGCCACGCCCATAGCTCCAAACCACACCCCCTTGGTGATAGGCCAAGCCCACAGCTCCAAACCACTCCCCCCTCACCAATAGGCCACACCCCCGGCTCGAAACCACACCCCCAAGGTGATATGCCACGCCCAAATAGTGGCTGGGGGAGGGGCCGGGGTTAATTGTTCGACCGATTGATCAATCGATTGGTAGAGATTAACATATTATTATACCATCCTGTAGGGGGAGGTAGAGAGTAACATATTATAATACCAGCCTTTAGGGGGAGGTAGAGAGTAACATAGTATAATACCAGCCTGTAGGGGGAGGTAGAGAGTAACATATTATAATACCAGCCTGTAGGGGGAGGTAGAGAGTAACATATTATAATACCAGCCTGTAGGGGGAGGTAGAGAGTCACATATTATAATACCAGCCTGTAGGGGGAGTTAGAGAGTAACATATTATAATACCAGCCTGTAGGGGGAGGTAGAAAGTAACATAGTATAATACCAGTCTCTAGGGGGAGGTAGAGAGTAACATATTATAATACCAGCCTCTAGGGGGAGGTAGAGAGTAACATATTATTATACCAGCCTGTAGGGGGAGGTAGAGAGTAACATAGTATAATACCAGTCTGTAGGGGGAGGTAGAGAGTAAGATATTATAATACCAGCCTGTAGAGGGAGGTAGAGAGTAACATATTATAATACCAGCCTGTAGGGGGAGGTAGAGAGTAACATAGTATAATACCAGTCTGTAGGGGGAGGTAGAGAGTAACATATTATAATACCAGCCTGTAGAGGGAGGTAGAGAGTAACATATTATAATACCAGCCTGTAGGGGGAGGTAGAGAGTAACATATTATAATACCAGCCTGTAGGGGGAGGTAGAGAGTCACATATTATAATACCAACCTGTAGGGGGAGGTAGAGAGTAACATATTATAATACCAGCCTGTAGGGGGAGGTAGAGAGTAACATAGTATAATACCAGTCTCTAGGGGGAGGTAGAGAGTAACATATTATAATACCAGCCTCTAGGGGGAGGTAGAGAGTAACATATTATTATACCAGCCTGTAGGGGGAGGTAGAGAGTAACATAGTATAATACCAGTCTGTAGGGGGAGGTAGAGAGTAAGATATTATAATACCAGCCTGTAGAGGGAGGTAGAGAGTAACATATTATAATACCAGCCTGTAGGGGGAGGTAGAGAGTAACATAGTATAATACCAGTCTGTAGGGGGAGGTAGAGAGTAACATATTATAATACCAGCCTGTAGAGGGAGGTAGAGAGTAACATATTATAATACCAGCCTGTAGGGGGAGGTAGAGAGTAACATAGTATAATACCAGTCTGTAGGGGGAGGTAGAGAGTAACATATTATAATACCAGCCTGTAGAGGGAGGTAGAGAGTAACATATTATAATACCAGCCTGTAGGGGGAGGTAGAGAGTAACATATTATAATACCAGCCTGTAGGGGGAGGTAGAGAGTCACATATTATAATACCAACCTGTAGGGGGAGGTAGAGAGTAACATATTATAATACCAGCCTGTAGGGGGAGGTAGAGAGTAACATAGTATAATACCAGTCTCTAGGGGGAGGTAGAGAGTAACATATTATAATACCAGCCTCTAGGGGGAGGTAGAGAGTAACATATTATTATACCAGCCTGTAGGGGGAGGTAGAGAGTAACATAGTATAATACCAGTCTGTAGGGGGAGGTAGAGAGTAAGATATTATAATACCAGCCTGTAGAGGGAGGTAGAGAGTAACATATTATAATACCAGCCTGTAGGGGGAGGTAGAGAGTAACATAGTATAATACCAGTCTGTAGGGGGAGGTAGAGAGTAACATATTATAATACCAGCCTGTAGAGGGAGGTAGAGAGTAACATATTATAATACCAGCCTGTAGGGGGAGGTAGAGAGTAATATAGTATAATACCAGTCTGTAGGGGGAGGTAGAGAGTAACATATTATAATACCAGCCTGTAGAGGGAGGTAGAGAGTAACATATTATAATACCAGCCTGTAGGGGGAGGTAGAGAGTAATTATTATAATACCAGCCTGTAGGGGGAGGTAGAGAGTCACATATTATAATACCAGCCTGTAGGGGGAGGTAGAGAGTCACATATTATAATACCAGCCTGTAGGGGGAGGTAGAGAGTCACATATTATAATACCAGCCTGTAGGGGGAGGTAGAGAGTAACATATTATAATACCAGCCTGTAGGGGGAGGTAGAGAGTCACATATTATAATACCAGCCTGTAGGGGTAGGTAGAGAGTAACATATTATAATACCAGCCTGTAGGGGGAGGTAGAGAGTAACATATTATAATACCAGCCTGTAGGGGGAGGTAGAGAGTAACATATTATAATACCAGCCTGTAGGGGGAGGTAGAGAGTCAAATATTATAATACCAGCCTGTAGGGGGAGGTAGAGAGTAACATATTATAATACCAGCCTGTAGGGGGAGGTAGAGAGTAACATATTATAATACCAGCCTGTAGGGGGAGGTAGAGAGTCACATATTATAATACGTATTTTTAAGAAAGTGGGTGTCAGTTTTGTCTGAAGGAAGGCATTAGGGCTCATGTATTTTGTGTTGGGCTCCTAAAACCCACTTTTAGAGACCTCACAAAGTCAGCAGCCACTTAGAATGTACTGGGAACAAGTTACAGGAAAGTGTCACAAAAGTGCTTATCTCAGCCTAAAAATGCTATATTGACATTTTCCTGTAACTTGTTCCCAGTACATTCTAAGTGGCTGCTGACTTTGTGAGGTCTCTAAAAGTGGGTTTTAGGAGCCCAACACAAAATACATGAGCCCCAATGCCTTCCTTCATACAAAACTGACACCCACTTTCCTTAAAAAATCGTGGCTCAAAATGGCATTTTTGGGCTGAGATAAGCACTTTGGTGACATTTTCCTGTAACTTGTTCCCAGTACATTCTAAGTGGCTGCTGACTTTGTGAGGTCTCTAAAAGTGGGTTTTAGGAGCCCAACACAAAATACATGAGCCCTAATGCCTTCCTTCAGACAGAACTGACACCCACTTTCTTTAAAAAATCGTGGTTCAAAATAGCATTTTTGGGCTGAGATAAGCACTTTGGTGACATTTTCCTGTAACTTGTTCCCAGTACATTTTAAGTGGCTGCTGACTTTGTGAGGTCTGTAAAATTGGGTTTTAGGAGCCCAACACAAAATACATGAGCCCTAATGCCTTCTTTCAGACAAAACTGACTTCCACTTTCTTAAAAAAATCTTGGGTCAAAATAGCATTATTAGACTGAGATAAGCACTTTGGTGACATTTTCCTGTAACTTGTTCCCAGTACATTCTAAGTGGCTGCTGACTTTGTGAGGTCTCTAAAAGTGGGTTTTAGGAGCCCAACACAAAATACATGAGCCCCAATGCCTTCCTTCATACAAAACTGACACCCACTTTCCTTAAAAAATCGTGGCTCAAAATGGCATTTTTGGGCTGAGATAAGCACTTTGGTGACATTTTCCTGTAACTTGTTCCCAGTACATTCTAAGTGGCTGCTGACTTTGTGAGGTCTCTAAAAGTGGGTTTTAGGAGCCCAACACAAAATACATGAGCCCTAATGCCTTCCTTCAGACAGAACTGACACCCACTTTCTTTAAAAAATCGTGGTTCAAAATAGCATTTTTGGGCTGAGATAAGCACTTTGGTGACATTTTCCTGTAACTTGTTCCCAGTACATTTTAAGTGGCTGCTGACTTTGTGAGGTCTGTAAAATTGGGTTTTAGGAGCCCAACACAAAATACATGAGCCCTAATGCCTTCTTTCAGACAAAACTGACTTCCACTTTCTTAAAAAAATCTTGGGTCAAAATAGCATTATTAGACTGAGATAAGCACTTTGGTGACATTTTCCTGTAACTTGTTCCCAGTACATTCTAAGTGGCTGCTGACTTTGTGAGGTCTCTAAAAGTGGGTTTTAGGAGCCCAACACAAAATACATGAGCCCCAATGCCTTCCTTCATACAAAACTGACACCCACTTTCCTTAAAAAATCGTGGCTCAAAATGGCATTTTTGGGCTGAGATAAGCACTTTGGTGACATTTTCCTGTAACTTGTTCCCAGTACATTCTAAGTGGCTGCTGACTTTGTGAGGTCTCTAAAAGTGGGTTTTAGGAGCCCAACACAAAATACATGAGCCCTAATGCCTTCCTTCAGACAGAACTGACACCCACTTTCTTTAAAAAATCGTGGTTCAAAATAGCATTTTTGGGCTGAGATAAGCACTTTGGTGACATTTTCCTGTAACTTGTTCCCAGTACATTTTAAGTGGCTGCTGACTTTGTGAGGTCTGTAAAATTGGGTTTTAGGAGCCCAACACAAAATACATGAGCCCTAATGCCTTCTTTCAGACAAAACTGACTTCCACTTTCTTAAAAAAATCTTGGGTCAAAATAGCATTATTAGACTGAGATAAGCACTTTGGTGACATTTTCCTGTAACTTGTTCCCAGTACATTCTAAGTGGCTGCTGACTTTGTGAGGTCTCTAAAAGTGGGTTTTAGGAGCCCAACACAAAATACATGAGCCCCAATGCCTTCCTTCATACAAAACTGACACCCACTTTCCTTAAAAAATCGTGGCTCAAAATGGCATTTTTGGGCTGAGATAAGCACTTTGGTGACATTTTCCTGTAACTTGTTCCCAGTACATTCTAAGTGGCTGCTGACTTTGTGAGGTCTCTAAAAGTGGGTTTTAGGAGCCCAACACAAAATACATGAGCCCTAATGCCTTCCTTCAGACAGAACTGACACCCACTTTCTTTAAAAAATCGTGGTTCAAAATAGCCTTTTTGGGCTGAGATAAGCACTTTGGTGACATTTTCCTGTAACTTGTTCCCAGTACATTTTAAGTGGCTGCTGACTTTGTGAGGTCTGTAAAATTGGGTTTTAGGAGCCCAACACAAAATACATGAGCCCTAATGCCTTCTTTCAGACAAAACTGACTTCCACTTTCTTAAAAAAATCTTGGGTCAAAATAGCATTATTAGACTGAGATAAGCACTTTGGTGACATTTTCCTGTAACTTGTTCCCAGTACATTCTAAGTGGCTGCTGACTTTGTGAGGTCTCTAAAAGTGGGTTTTAGGAGCCCAACACAAAATACATGAGCCCCAATGCCTTCCTTCATACAAAACTGACACCCACTTTCCTTAAAAAATCGTGGCTCAAAATGGCATTTTTGGGCTGAGATAAGCACTTTGGTGACATTTTCCTGTAACTTGTTCCCAGTACATTCTAAGTGGCTGCTGACTTTGTGAGGTCTCTAAAAGTGGGTTTTAGGAGCCCAACACAAAATACATGAGCCCTAATGCCTTCTTTCAGACAAAACTGACTTCCACTTTCTTAAAAAAATCTTGGGTCAAAATAGCATTATTAGACTGAGATAAGCACTTTGGTGACATTTTCCTGTAACTTGTTCCCAGTACATTCTAAGTGGCTGCTGACTTTGTGAGGTCTCTAAAAGTGGGTTTTAGGAGCCCAACACAAAATACATGAGCCCCAATGCCTTCCTTCATACAAAACTGACACCCACTTTCCTTAAAAAATCGTGGCTCAAAATGGCATTTTTGGGCTGAGATAAGCACTTTGGTGACATTTTCCTGTAACTTGTTCCCAGTACATTCTAAGTGGCTGCTGACTTTGTGAGGTCTCTAAAAGTGGGTTTTAGGAGCCCAACACAAAATACATGAGCCCTAATGCCTTCCTTCAGACAGAACTGACACCCACTTTCTTTAAAAAATCGTGGTTCAAAATAGCATTTTTGGGCTGAGATAAGCACTTTGGTGACATTTTCCTGTAACTTGTTCCCAGTACATTTTAAGTGGCTGCTGACTTTGTGAGGTCTGTAAAATTGGGTTTTAGGAGCCCAACACAAAATACATGAGCCCTAATGCCTTCTTTCAGACAAAACTGACTTCCACTTTCTTAAAAAAATCTTGGGTCAAAATAGCATTATTAGACTGAGATAAGCACTTTGGTGACATTTTCCTGTAACTTGTTCCCAGTACATTCTAAGTGGCTGCTGACTTTGTGAGGTCTCTAAAAGTGGGTTTTAGGAGCCCAACACAAAATACATGAGCCCCAATGCCTTCCTTCATACAAAACTGACACCCACTTTCCTTAAAAAATCGTGGCTCAAAATGGCATTTTTGGGCTGAGATAAGCACTTTGGTGACATTTTCCTGTAACTTGTTCCCAGTACATTCTAAGTGGCTGCTGACTTTGTGAGGTCTCTAAAAGTGGGTTTTAGGAGCCCAACACAAAATACATGAGCCCTAATGCCTTCTTTCAGACAAAACTGACTTCCACTTTCTTAAAAAAATCTTGGGTCAAAATAGCATTATTAGACTGAGATAAGCACTTTGGTGACATTTTCCTGTAACTTGTTCCCAGTACATTCTAAGTGGCTGCTGACTTTGTGAGGTCTCTAAAAGTGGGTTTTAGGAGCCCAACACAAAATACATGAGCCCCAATGCCTTCCTTCATACAAAACTGACACCCACTTTCCTTAAAAAATCGTGGCTCAAAATGGCATTTTTGGGCTGAGATAAGCACTTTGGTGACATTTTCCTGTAACTTGTTCCCAGTACATTCTAAGTGGCTGCTGACTTTGTGAGGTCTCTAAAAGTGGGTTTTAGGAGCCCAACACAAAATACATGAGCCCTAATGCCTTCCTTCAGACAGAACTGACACCCACTTTCTTTAAAAAATCGTGGTTCAAAATAGCATTTTTGGGCTGAGATAAGCACTTTGGTGACATTTTCCTGTAACTTGTTCCCAGTACATTTTAAGTGGCTGCTGACTTTGTGAGGTCTGTAAAATTGGGTTTTAGGAGCCCAACACAAAATACATGAGCCCTAATGCCTTCTTTCAGACAAAACTGACTTCCACTTTCTTAAAAAAATCTTGGGTCAAAATAGCATTATTAGACTGAGATAAGCACTTTGGTGACATTTTCCTGTAACTTGTTCCCAGTACATTCTAAGTGGCTGCTGACTTTGTGAGGTCTCTAAAAGTGGGTTTTAGGAGCCCAACACAAAATACATGAGCCCCAATGCCTTCCTTCATACAAAACTGACACCCACTTTTCCTTAAAAAATCGTGGCTCAAAATGGCATTTTTGGGCTGAGATAAGCACTTTGGTGACATTTTCCTGTAACTTGTTCCCAGTACATTCTAAGTGGCTGCTGACTTTGTGAGGTCTCTAAAAGTGGGTTTTAGGAGCCCAACACAAAATACATGAGCCCCAATGCCTTCCTTCATACAAAACTGACACCCACTTTCCTTAAAAAATCGTGGCTCAAAATGGCATTTTTGGGCTGAGATAAGCACTTTGGTGACATTTTCCTGTAACTTGTTCCCAGTACATTCTAAGTGGCTGCTGACTTTGTGAGGTCTCTAAAAGTGGGTTTTAGGAGCCCAACACAAAATACATGAGCCCTAATGCCTTCCTTCAGACAGAACTGACACCCACTTTCTTTAAAAAATCGTGGTTCAAAATAGCATTTTTGGGCTGAGATAAGCACTTTGGTGACATTTTCCTGTAACTTGTTCCCAGTACATTTTAAGTGGCTGCTGACTTTGTGAGGTCTGTAAAATTGGGTTTTAGGAGCCCAACACAAAATACATGAGCCCTAATGCCTTCTTTCAGACAAAACTGACTTCCACTTTCTTAAAAAAATCTTGGGTCAAAATAGCATTATTAGACTGAGATAAGCACTTTGGTGACATTTTCCTGTAACTTGTTCCCAGTACATTCTAAGTGGCTGCTGACTTTGTGAGGTCTCTAAAAGTGGGTTTTAGGAGCCCAACACAAAATACATGAGCCCCAATGCCTTCCTTCATACAAAACTGACACCCACTTTTCCTTAAAAAATCGTGGCTCAAAATGGCATTTTTGGGCTGAGATAAGCACTTTGGTGACATTTTCCTGTAACTTGTTCCCAGTACATTCTAAGTGGCTGCTGACTTTGTGAGGTCTCTAAAAGTGGGTTTTAGGAGCCCAACACAAAATACATGAGCCCCAATGCCTTCCTTCATACAAAACTGACACCCACTTTCCTTAAAAAATCGTGGCTCAAAATGGCATTTTTGGGCTGAGATAAGCACTTTGGTGACATTTTCCTGTAACTTGTTCCCAGTACATTCTAAGTGGCTGCTGACTTTGTGAGGTCTCTAAAAGTGGGTTTTAGGAGCCCAACACAAAATACATGAGCCCTAATGCCTTCCTTCAGACAGAACTGACACCCACTTTCTTTAAAAAATCGTGGTTCAAAATAGCATTTTTGGGCTGAGATAAGCACTTTGGTGACATTTTCCTGTAACTTGTTCCCAGTACATTTTAAGTGGCTGCTGACTTTGTGAGGTCTGTAAAATTGGGTTTTAGGAGCCCAACACAAAATACATGAGCCCTAATGCCTTCTTTCAGACAAAAACTGACTTCCACTTTCTTAAAAAAATCTTGGGTCAAAATAGCATTATTAGACTGAGATAAGCACTTTGGTGACATTTTCCTGTAACTTGTTCCCAGTACATTCTAAGTGGCTGCTGACTTTGTGAGGTCTCTAAAAGTGGGTTTTAGGAGCCCAACAAAAAATACATGAGCCCCAATGCCTTCCTTCATACAAAACTGACACCCACTTTCCTTAAAAAATCGTGGCTCAAAATGGCATTTTTGGGCTGAGATAAGCACTTTGGTGACATTTTCCTGTAACTTGTTCCCAGTACATTCTAAGTGGCTGCTGACTTTGTGAGGTCTCTAAAAGTGGGTTTTAGGAGCCCAACACAAAATACATGAGCCCTAATGCCTTCCTTCAGACAGAACTGACACCCACTTTCTTTAAAAAATCGTGGTTCAAAATAGCCTTTTTGGGCTGAGATAAGCACTTTGGTGACATTTTCCTGTAACTTGTTCCCAGTACATTTTAAGTGGCTGCTGACTTTGTGAGGTCTGTAAAATTGGGTTTTAGGAGCCCAACACAAAATACATGAGCCCTAATGCCTTCTTTCAGACAAAACTGACTTCCACTTTCTTAAAAAAATCTTGGGTCAAAATAGCATTATTAGACTGAGATAAGCACTTTGGTGACATTTTCCTGTAACTTGTTCCCAGTACATTCTAAGTGGCTGCTGACTTTGTGAGGTCTCTAAAAGTGGGTTTTAGGAGCCCAACACAAAATACATGAGCCCCAATGCCTTCCTTCATACAAAACTGACACCCACTTTCCTTAAAAAATCGTGGCTCAAAATGGCATTTTTGGGCTGAGATAAGCACTTTGGTGACATTTTCCTGTAACTTGTTCCCAGTACATTCTAAGTGGCTGCTGACTTTGTGAGGTCTCTAAAAGTGGGTTTTAGGAGCCCAACACAAAATACATGAGCCCTAATGCCTTCTTTCAGACAAAACTGACTTCCACTTTCTTAAAAAAATCTTGGGTCAAAATAGCATTATTAGACTGAGATAAGCACTTTGGTGACATTTTCCTGTAACTTGTTCCCAGTACATTCTAAGTGGCTGCTGACTTTGTGAGGTCTCTAAAAGTGGGTTTTAGGAGCCCAACACAAAATACATGAGCCCCAATGCCTTCCTTCATACAAAACTGACACCCACTTTCCTTAAAAAATCGTGGCTCAAAATGGCATTTTTGGGCTGAGATAAGCACTTTGGTGACATTTTCCTGTAACTTGTTCCCAGTACATTCTAAGTGGCTGCTGACTTTGTGAGGTCTCTAAAAGTGGGTTTTAGGAGCCCAACACAAAATACATGAGCCCTAATGCCTTCTTTCAGACAAAACTGACTTCCACTTTCTTAAAAAAATCTTGGGTCAAAATAGCATTATTAGACTGAGATAAGCACTTTGGTGACATTTTCCTGTAACTTGTTCCCAGTACATTCTAAGTGGCTGCTGACTTTGTGAGGTCTCTAAAAGTGGGTTTTAGGAGCCCAACACAAAATACATGAGCCCCAATGCCTTCCTTCATACAAAACTGACTCCCACTTTCCTTAAAAAATCGTGGCTCAAAATGGCATTTTTGGGCTGAGATAAGCACTTTGGTGACATTTTCCTGTAACTTGTTCCCAGTACATTCTAAGTGGCTGCTGACTTTGTGAGGTCTCTAAAAGTGGGTTTTAGGAGCCCAACACAAAATACATGAGCCCTAATGCCTTCCTTCAGACAGAACTGACACCCACTTTCTTTAAAAAATCGTGGTTCAAAATAGCATTTTTGGGCTGAGATAAGCACTTTGGTGACATTTTCCTGTAACTTGTTCCCAGTACATTTTAAGTGGCTGCTGACTTTGTGAGGTCTGTAAAATTGGGTTTTAGGAGCCCAACACAAAATACATGAGCCCTAATGCCTTCTTTCAGACAAAACTGACTTCCACTTTCTTAAAAAAATCTTGGGTCAAAATAGCATTATTAGACTGAGATAAGCACTTTGGTGACATTTTCCTGTAACTTGTTCCCAGTACATTCTAAGTGGCTGCTGACTTTGTGAGGTCTCTAAAAGTGGGTTTTAGGAGCCCAACACAAAATACATGAGCCCTAATGCCTTCTTTCAGACAAAACTGACTTCCACTTTCTTAAAAAAATCTTGGGTCAAAATAGCATTATTAGACTGAGATAAGCACTTTGGTGACATTTTCCTGTAACTTGTTCCCAGTACATTCTAAGTGGCTGCTGACTTTGTGAGGTCTCTAAAAGTGGGTTTTAGGAGCCCAACACAAAATACATGAGCCCCAATGCCTTCCTTCATACAAAACTGACACCCACTTTCCTTAAAAAATCGTGGCTCAAAATGGCATTTTTGGGCTGAGATAAGCACTTTGGTGACATTTTCCTGTAACTTGTTCCCAGTACATTCTAAGTGGCTGCTGACTTTGTGAGGTCTCTAAAAGTGGGTTTTAGGAGCCCAACACAAAATACATGAGCCCTAATGCCTTCTTTCAGACAAAACTGACTTCCACTTTCTTAAAAAAATCTTGGGTCAAAATAGCATTATTAGACTGAGATAAGCACTTTGGTGACATTTTCCTGTAACTTGTTCCCAGTACATTCTAAGTGGCTGCTGACTTTGTGAGGTCTCTAAAAGTGGGTTTTAGGAGCCCAACACAAAATACATGAGCCCCAATGCCTTCCTTCATACAAAACTGACACCCACTTTCCTTAAAAAATCGTGGCTCAAAATGGCATTTTTGGGCTGAGATAAGCACTTTGGTGACATTTTCCTGTAACTTGTTCCCAGTACATTCTAAGTGGCTGCTGACTTTGTGAGGTCTCTAAAAGTGGGTTTTAGGAGCCCAACACAAAATACATGAGCCCCAATGCCTTCCTTCATACAAAACTGACACCCACTTTCCTTAAAAAATCGTGGCTCAAAATGGCATTTTTGGGCTGAGATAAGCACTTTGGTGACATTTTCCTGTAACTTGTTCCCAGTACATTCTAAGTGGCTGCTGACTTTGTGAGGTCTCTAAAAGTGGGTTTTAGGAGCCCAACACAAAATACATGAGCCCTAATGCCTTCCTTCAGACAGAACTGACACCCACTTTCTTTAAAAAATCGTGGTTCAAAATAGCATTTTTGGGCTGAGATAAGCACTTTGGTGACATTTTCCTGTAACTTGTTCCCAGTACATTTTAAGTGGCTGCTGACTTTGTGAGGTCTGTAAAATTGGGTTTTAGGAGCCCAACACAAAATACATGAGCCCTAATGCCTTCTTTCAGACAAAACTGACTTCCACTTTCTTAAAAAAATCTTGGGTCAAAATAGCATTATTAGACTGAGATAAGCACTTTGGTGACATTTTCCTGTAACTTGTTCCCAGTACATTCTAAGTGGCTGCTGACTTTGTGAGGTCTCTAAAAGTGGGTTTTAGGAGCCCAACAAAAAATACATGAGCCCCAATGCCTTCCTTCATACAAAACTGACACCCACTTTCCTTAAAAAATCGTGGCTCAAAATGGCATTTTTGGGCTGAGATAAGCACTTTGGTGACATTTTCCTGTAACTTGTTCCCAGTACATTCTAAGTGGCTGCTGACTTTGTGAGGTCTCTAAAAGTGGGTTTTAGGAGCCCAACACAAAATACATGAGCCCTAATGCCTTCCTTCAGACAGAACTGACACCCACTTTCTTTAAAAAATCGTGGTTCAAAATAGCATTTTTGGGCTGAGATAAGCACTTTGGTGACATTTTCCTGTAACTTGTTCCCAGTACATTTTAAGTGGCTGCTGACTTTGTGAGGTCTGTAAAATTGGGTTTTAGGAGCCCAACACAAAATACATGAGCCCTAATGCCTTCTTTCAGACAAAACTGACTTCCACTTTCTTAAAAAAATCTTGGGTCAAAATAGCATTATTAGACTGAGATAAGCACTTTGGTGACATTTTCCTGTAACTTGTTCCCAGTACATTCTAAGTGGCTGCTGACTTTGTGAGGTCTCTAAAAGTGGGTTTTAGGAGCCCAACACAAAATACATGAGCCCTAATGCCTTCTTTCAGACAAAACTGACTTCCACTTTCTTAAAAAAATCTTGGGTCAAAATAGCATTATTAGACTGAGATAAGCACTTTGGTGACATTTTCCTGTAACTTGTTCCCAGTACATTCTAAGTGGCTGCTGACTTTGTGAGGTCTCTAAAAGTGGGTTTTAGGAGCCCAACACAAAATACATGAGCCCCAATGCCTTCCTTCATACAAAACTGACACCCACTTTCCTTAAAAAATCGTGGCTCAAAATGGCATTTTTGGGCTGAGATAAGCACTTTGGTGACATTTTCCTGTAACTTGTTCCCAGTACATTCTAAGTGGCTGCTGACTTTGTGAGGTCTCTAAAAGTGGGTTTTAGGAGCCCAACACAAAATACATGAGCCCTAATGCCTTCTTTCAGACAAAACTGACTTCCACTTTCTTAAAAAAATCTTGGGTCAAAATAGCATTATTAGACTGAGATAAGCACTTTGGTGACATTTTCCTGTAACTTGTTCCCAGTACATTCTAAGTGGCTGCTGACTTTGTGAGGTCTCTAAAAGTGGGTTTTAGGAGCCCAACACAAAATACATGAGCCCCAATGCCTTCCTTCATACAAAACTGACACCCACTTTCCTTAAAAAATCGTGGCTCAAAATGGCATTTTTGGGCTGAGATAAGCACTTTGGTGACATTTTCCTGTAACTTGTTCCCAGTACATTCTAAGTGGCTGCTGACTTTGTGAGGTCTCTAAAAGTGGGTTTTAGGAGCCCAACACAAAATACATGAGCCCTAATGCCTTCCTTCAGACAGAACTGACACCCACTTTCTTTAAAAAATCGTGGTTCAAAATAGCATTTTTGGGCTGAGATAAGCACTTTGGTGACATTTTCCTGTAACTTGTTCCCAGTACATTTTAAGTGGCTGCTGACTTTGTGAGGTCTGTAAAATTGGGTTTTAGGAGCCCAACACAAAATACATGAGCCCTAATGCCTTCTTTCAGACAAAACTGACTTCCACTTTCTTAAAAAAATCTTGGGTCAAAATAGCATTATTAGACTGAGATAAGCACTTTGGTGACATTTTCCTGTAACTTGTTCCCAGTACATTCTAAGTGGCTGCTGACTTTGTGAGGTCTCTAAAAGTGGGTTTTAGGAGCCCAACACAAAATACATGAGCCCCAATGCCTTCCTTCATACAAAACTGACACCCACTTTCCTTAAAAAATCGTGGCTCAAAATGGCATTTTTGGGCTGAGATAAGCACTTTGGTGACATTTTCCTGTAACTTGTTCCCAGTACATTCTAAGTGGCTGCTGACTTTGTGAGGTCTCTAAAAGTGGGTTTTAGGAGCCCAACACAAAATACATGAGCCCCAATGCCTTCCTTCATACAAAACTGACACCCACTTTCCTTAAAAAATCGTGGCTCAAAAGGGCATTTTTGGGCTGAGATAAGCACTTTGGTGACATTTTCCTGTAACTTGTTCCCAGTACATTCTAAGTGGCTGCTGACTTTGTGAGGTCTCTAAAAGTGGGTTTTAGGAGCCCAACACAAAATACATGAGCCCTAATGCCTTCCTTCAGACAGAACTGACACCCACTTTCTTTAAAAAATCGTGGTTCAAAATAGCATTTTTGGGCTGAGATAAGCACTTTGGTGACATTTTCCTGTAACTTGTTCCCAGTACATTTTAAGTGGCTGCTGACTTTGTGAGGTCTGTAAAATTGGGTTTTAGGAGCCCAACACAAAATACATGAGCCCTAATGCCTTCTTTCAGACAAAACTGACTTCCACTTTCTTAAAAAAATCGTGGCTCAAAATGGCATTTTTGGGCTGAGATAAGCACTTTGGTGACATTTTCCTGTAACTTGTTCCCAGTACATTCTAAGTGGCTGCTGACTTTGTGAGGTCTCTAAAAGTGGGTTTTAGGAGCCCAACACAAAATACATGAGCCCTAATGCCTTCTTTCAGACAAAACTGACTTCCACTTTCTTAAAAAAATCTTGGGTCAAAATAGCATTATTAGACTGAGATAAGCACTTTGGTGACATTTTCCTGTAACTTGTTCCCAGTACATTCTAAGTGGCTGCTGACTTTGTGAGGTCTCTAAAAGTGGGTTTTAGGAGCCCAACACAAAATACATGAGCCCCAATGCCTTCCTTCATACAAAACTGACACCCACTTTCCTTAAAAAATCGTGGCTCAAAATGGCATTTTTGGGCTGAGATAAGCACTTTGGTGACATTTTCCTGTAACTTGTTCCCAGTACATTCTAAGTGGCTGCTGACTTTGTGAGGTCTCTAAAAGTGGGTTTTAGGAGCCCAACACAAAATACATGAGCCCTAATGCCTTCCTTCAGACAGAACTGACACCCACTTTCTTTAAAAAATCGTGGTTCAAAATAGCATTTTTGGGCTGAGATAAGCACTTTGGTGACATTTTCCTGTAACTTGTTCCCAGTACATTTTAAGTGGCTGCTGACTTTGTGAGGTCTGTAAAATTGGGTTTTAGGAGCCCAACACAAAATACATGAGCCCTAATGCCTTCTTTCAGACAAAACTGACTTCCACTTTCTTAAAAAAATCTTGGGTCAAAATAGCATTATTAGACTGAGATAAGCACTTTGGTGACATTTTCCTGTAACTTGTTCCCAGTACATTCTAAGTGGCTGCTGACTTTGTGAGGTCTCTAAAAGTGGGTTTTAGGAGCCCAACACAAAATACATGAGCCCCAATGCCTTCCTTCATACAAAACTGACACCCACTTTCCTTAAAAAATCGTGGCTCAAAATGGCATTTTTGGGCTGAGATAAGCACTTTGGTGACATTTTCCTGTAACTTGTTCCCAGTACATTCTAAGTGGCTGCTGACTTTGTGAGGTCTCTAAAAGTGGGTTTTAGGAGCCCAACACAAAATACATGAGCCCCAATGCCTTCCTTCATACAAAACTGACACCCACTTTCCTTAAAAAATCGTGGCTCAAAATGGCATTTTTGGGCTGAGATAAGCACTTTGGTGACATTTTCCTGTAACTTGTTCCCAGTACATTCTAAGTGGCTGCTGACTTTGTGAGGTCTCTAAAAGTGGGTTTTAGGAGCCCAACACAAAATACATGAGCCCTAATGCCTTCTTTCAGACAAAACTGACTTCCACTTTCTTAAAAAAATCTTGGGTCAAAATAGCATTATTAGACTGAGATAAGCACTTTGGTGACATTTTCCTGTAACTTGTTCCCAGTACATTCTAAGTGGCTGCTGACTTTGTGAGGTCTCTAAAAGTGGGTTTTAGGAGCCCAACACAAAATACATGAGCCCTAATGCCTTCTTTCAGACAAAACTGACTTCCACTTTCTTAAAAAAATCGTGGCTCAAAATGGCATTTTTGGGCTGAGATAAGCACTTTGGTGACATTTTCCTGTAACTTGTTCCCAGTACATTCTAAGTGGCTGCTGACTTTGTGAGGTCTCTAAAAGTGGGTTTTAGGAGCCCAACACAAAATACATGAGCCCTAATGCCTTCTTTCAGACAAAACTGACTTCCACTTTCTTAAAAAAATCTTGGGTCAAAATAGCATTATTAGACTGAGATAAGCACTTTGGTGACATTTTCCTGTAACTTGTTCCCAGTACATTCTAAGTGGCTGCTGACTTTGTGAGGTCTCTAAAAGTGGGTTTTAGGAGCCCAACACAAAATACATGAGCCCTAATGCCTTCCTTCAGACAGAACTGACACCCACTTTCTTTAAAAAATCGTGGTTCAAAATAGCATTTTTGGGCTGAGATAAGCACTTTGGTGACATTTTCCTGTAACTTGTTCCCAGTACATTTTAAGTGGCTGCTGACTTTGTGAGGTCTGTAAAATTGGGTTTTAGGAGCCCAACACAAAATACATGAGCCCTAATGCCTTCTTTCAGACAAAACTGACTTCCACTTTCTTAAAAAAATCGTGGCTCAAAATGGCATTTTTGGGCTGAGATAAGCACTTTGGTGACATTTTCCTGTAACTTGTTCCCAGTACATTCTAAGTGGCTGCTGACTTTGTGAGGTCTCTAAAAGTGGGTTTTAGGAGCCCAACACAAAATACATGAGCCCTAATGCCTTCTTTCAGACAAAACTGACTTCCACTTTCTTAAAAAAATCTTGGGTCAAAATAGCATTATTAGACTGAGATAAGCACTTTGGTGACATTTTCCTGTAACTTGTTCCCAGTACATTCTAAGTGGCTGCTGACTTTGTGAGGTCTCTAAAAGTGGGTTTTAGGAGCCCAACACAAAATACATGAGCCCCAATGCCTTCCTTCATACAAAACTGACACCCACTTTCCTTAAAAAATCGTGGCTCAAAATGGCATTTTTGGGCTGAGATAAGCACTTTGGTGACATTTTCCTGTAACTTGTTCCCAGTACATTCTAAGTGGCTGCTGACTTTGTGAGGTCTCTAAAAGTGGGTTTTAGGAGCCCAACACAAAATACATGAGCCCTAATGCCTTCCTTCAGACAGAACTGACACCCACTTTCTTTAAAAAATCGTGGTTCAAAATAGCATTTTTGGGCTGAGATAAGCACTTTGGTGACATTTTCCTGTAACTTGTTCCCAGTACATTTTAAGTGGCTGCTGACTTTGTGAGGTCTGTAAAATTGGGTTTTAGGAGCCCAACACAAAATACATGAGCCCTAATGCCTTCTTTCAGACAAAACTGACTTCCACTTTCTTAAAAAAATCTTGGGTCAAAATAGCATTATTAGACTGAGATAAGCACTTTGGTGACATTTTCCTGTAACTTGTTCCCAGTACATTCTAAGTGGCTGCTGATTTTGTGAGGTCTCTAAAAGTGGGTTTTAGGAGCCCAACACAAAATACATGAGCCCCAATGCCTTCCTTCATACAAAACTGACACCCACTTTCCTTAAAAAATCGTGGCTCAAAATGGCATTTTTGGGCTGAGATAAGCACTTTGGTGACATTTTCCTGTAACTTGTTCCCAGTACATTCTAAGTGGCTGCTGACTTTGTGAGGTCTCTAAAAGTGGGTTTTAGGAGCCCAACACAAAATACATGAGCCCCAATGCCTTCCTTCATACAAAACTGACACCCACTTTCCTTAAAAAATCGTGGCTCAAAATGGCATTTTTGGGCTGAGATAAGCACTTTGGTGACATTTTCCTGTAACTTGTTCCCAGTACATTCTAAGTGGCTGCTGACTTTGTGAGGTCTCTAAAAGTGGGTTTTAGGAGCCCAACACAAAATACATGAGCCCTAATGCCTTCTTTCAGACAAAACTGACTTCCACTTTCTTAAAAAAATCTTGGGTCAAAATAGCATTATTAGACTGAGATAAGCACTTTGGTGACATTTTCCTGTAACTTGTTCCCAGTACATTCTAAGTGGCTGCTGACTTTGTGAGGTCTCTAAAAGTGGGTTTTAGGAGCCCAACACAAAATACATGAGCCCTAATGCCTTCTTTCAGACAAAACTGACTTCCACTTTCTTAAAAAAATCGTGGCTCAAAATGGCATTTTTGGGCTGAGATAAGCACTTTGGTGACATTTTCCTGTAACTTGTTCCCAGTACATTCTAAGTGGCTGCTGACTTTGTGAGGTCTCTAAAAGTGGGTTTTAGGAGCCCAACACAAAATACATGAGCCCTAATGCCTTCTTTCAGACAAAACTGACTTCCACTTTCTTAAAAAAATCTTGGGTCAAAATAGCATTATTAGACTGAGATAAGCACTTTGGTGACATTTTCCTGTAACTTGTTCCCAGTACATTCTAAGTGGCTGCTGACTTTGTGAGGTCTCTAAAAGTGGGTTTTAGGAGCCCAACACAAAATACATGAGCCCCAATGCCTTCCTTCATACAAAACTGACACCCACTTTCCTTAAAAAATCGTGGCTCAAAATGGCATTTTTGGGCTGAGATAAGCACTTTGGTGACATTTTCCTGTAACTTGTTCCCAGTACATTCTAAGTGGCTGCTGACTTTGTGAGGTCTCTAAAAGTGGGTTTTAGGAGCCCAACACAAAATACATGAGCCCTAATGCCTTCCTTCAGACAGAACTGACACCCACTTTCTTTAAAAAATCGTGGTTCAAAATAGCATTTTTGGGCTGAGATAAGCACTTTGGTGACATTTTCCTGTAACTTGTTCCCAGTACATTTTAAGTGGCTGCTGACTTTGTGAGGTCTGTAAAATTGGGTTTTAGGAGCCCAACACAAAATACATGAGCCCTAATGCCTTCTTTCAGACAAAACTGACTTCCACTTTCTTAAAAAAATCTTGGGTCAAAATAGCATTATTAGACTGAGATAAGCACTTTGGTGACATTTTCCTGTAACTTGTTCCCAGTACATTCTAAGTGGCTGCTGACTTTGTGAGGTCTCTAAAAGTGGGTTTTAGGAGCCCAACACAAAATACATGAGCCCCAATGCCTTCCTTCATACAAAACTGACACCCACTTTCCTTAAAAAATCGTGGCTCAAAATGGCATTTTTGGGCTGAGATAAGCACTTTGGTGACATTTTCCTGTAACTTGTTCCCAGTACATTCTAAGTGGCTGCTGACTTTGTGAGGTCTCTAAAAGTGGGTTTTAGGAGCCCAACACAAAATACATGAGCCCCAATGCCTTCCTTCATACAAAACTGACACCCACTTTCCTTAAAAAATCGTGGCTCAAAATGGCATTTTTGGGCTGAGATAAGCACTTTGGTGACATTTTCCTGTAACTTGTTCCCAGTACATTCTAAGTGGCTGCTGACTTTGTGAGGTCTCTAAAAGTGGGTTTTAGGAGCCCAACACAAAATACATGAGCCCTAATGCCTTCTTTCAGACAAAACTGACTTCCACTTTCTTAAAAAAATCTTGGGTCAAAATAGCATTATTAGACTGAGATAAGCACTTTGGTGACATTTTCCTGTAACTTGTTCCCAGTACATTCTAAGTGGCTGCTGACTTTGTGAGGTCTCTAAAAGTGGGTTTTAGGAGCCCAACACAAAATACATGAGCCCCAATGCCTTCCTTCATACAAAACTGACACCCACTTTCCTTAAAAAATCGTGGCTCAAAATGGCATTTTTGGGCTGAGATAAGCACTTTGGTGACATTTTCCTGTAACTTGTTCCCAGTACATTCTAAGTGGCTGCTGACTTTGTGAGGTCTCTAAAAGTGGGTTTTAGGAGCCCAACACAAAATACATGAGCCCTAATGCCTTCTTTCAGACAAAACTGACTTCCACTTTCTTAAAAAAATCTTGGGTCAAAATAGCATTATTAGACTGAGATAAGCACTTTGGTGACATTTTCCTGTAACTTGTTCCCAGTACATTCTAAGTGGCTGCTGACTTTGTGAGGTCTCTAAAAGTGGGTTTTAGGAGCCCAACACAAAATACATGAGCCCCAATGCCTTCCTTCATACAAAACTGACACCCACTTTCCTTAAAAAATCGTGGCTCAAAATGGCATTTTTGGGCTGAGATAAGCACTTTGGTGACATTTTCCTGTAACTTGTTCCCAGTACATTCTAAGTGGCTGCTGACTTTGTGAGGTCTCTAAAAGTGGGTTTTAGGAGCCCAACACAAAATACATGAGCCCTAATGCCTTCTTTCAGACAAAACTGACTTCCACTTTCTTAAAAAAATCTTGGGTCAAAATAGCATTATTAGACTGAGATAAGCACTTTGGTGACATTTTCCTGTAACTTGTTCCCAGTACATTCTAAGTGGCTGCTGACTTTGTGAGGTCTCTAAAAGTGGGTTTTAGGAGCCCAACACAAAATACATGAGCCCCAATGCCTTCCTTCATACAAAACTGACACCCACTTTCCTTAAAAAATCGTGGCTCAAAATGGCATTTTTGGGCTGAGATAAGCACTTTGGTGACATTTTCCTGTAACTTGTTCCCAGTACATTCTAAGTGGCTGCTGACTTTGTGAGGTCTCTAAAAGTGGGTTTTAGGAGCCCAACACAAAATACATGAGCCCTAATGCCTTCCTTCAGACAGAACTGACACCCACTTTCTTTAAAAAATCGTGGTTCAAAATAGCATTTTTGGGCTGAGATAAGCACTTTGGTGACATTTTCCTGTAACTTGTTCCCAGTACATTTTAAGTGGCTGCTGACTTTGTGAGGTCTGTAAAATTGGGTTTTAGGAGCCCAACACAAAATACATGAGCCCTAATGCCTTCTTTCAGACAAAACTGACTTCCACTTTCTTAAAAAAATCTTGGGTCAAAATAGCATTATTAGACTGAGATAAGCACTTTGGTGACATTTTCCTGTAACTTGTTCCCAGTACATTCTAAGTGGCTGCTGACTTTGTGAGGTCTCTAAAAGTGGGTTTTAGGAGCCCAACACAAAATACATGAGCCCCAATGCCTTCCTTCATACAAAACTGACACCCACTTTCCTTAAAAAATCGTGGCTCAAAATGGCATTTTTGGGCTGAGATAAGCACTTTGGTGACATTTTCCTGTAACTTGTTCCCAGTACATTCTAAGTGGCTGCTGACTTTGTGAGGTCTCTAAAAGTGGGTTTTAGGAGCCCAACACAAAATACATGAGCCCCAATGCCTTCCTTCATACAAAACTGACACCCACTTTCCTTAAAAAATCGTGGCTCAAAATGGCATTTTTGGGCTGAGATAAGCACTTTGGTGACATTTTCCTGTAACTTGTTCCCAGTACATTCTAAGTGGCTGCTGACTTTGTGAGGTCTCTAAAAGTGGGTTTTAGGAGCCCAACACAAAATACATGAGCCCTAATGCCTTCTTTCAGACAAAACTGACTTCCACTTTCTTAAAAAAATCTTGGGTCAAAATAGCATTATTAGACTGAGATAAGCACTTTGGTGACATTTTCCTGTAACTTGTTCCCAGTACATTCTAAGTGGCTGCTGACTTTGTGAGGTCTCTAAAAGTGGGTTTTAGGAGCCCAACACAAAATACATGAGCCCCAATGCCTTCCTTCATACAAAACTGACACCCACTTTCCTTAAAAAATCGTGGCTCAAAATGGCATTTTTGGGCTGAGATAAGCACTTTGGTGACATTTTCCTGTAACTTGTTCCCAGTACATTCTAAGTGGCTGCTGACTTTGTGAGGTCTCTAAAAGTGGGTTTTAGGAGCCCAACACAAAATACATGAGCCCTAATGCCTTCTTTCAGACAAAACTGACTTCCACTTTCTTAAAAAAATCTTGGGTCAAAATAGCATTATTAGACTGAGATAAGCACTTTGGTGACATTTTCCTGTAACTTGTTCCCAGTACATTCTAAGTGGCTGCTGACTTTGTGAGGTCTCTAAAAGTGGGTTTTAGGAGCCCAACACAAAATACATGAGCCCCAATGCCTTCCTTCATACAAAACTGACACCCACTTTCCTTAAAAAATCGTGGCTCAAAATGGCATTTTTGGGCTGAGATAAGCACTTTGGTGACATTTTCCTGTAACTTGTTCCCAGTACATTCTAAGTGGCTGCTGACTTTGTGAGGTCTCTAAAAGTGGGTTTTAGGAGCCCAACACAAAATACATGAGCCCTAATGCCTTCCTTCAGACAGAACTGACACCCACTTTCTTTAAAAAATCGTGGTTCAAAATAGCATTTTTGGGCTGAGATAAGCACTTTGGTGACATTTTCCTGTAACTTGTTCCCAGTACATTTTAAGTGGCTGCTGACTTTGTGAGGTCTGTAAAATTGGGTTTTAGGAGCCCAACACAAAATACATGAGCCCTAATGCCTTCTTTCAGACAAAACTGACTTCCACTTTCTTAAAAAAATCGTGGCTCAAAATGGCATTTTTGGGCTGAGATAAGCACTTTGGTGACATTTTCCTGTAACTTGTTCCCAGTACATTCTAAGTGGCTGCTGACTTTGTGAGGTCTCTAAAAGTGGGTTTTAGGAGCCCAACACAAAATACATGAGCCCTAATGCCTTCTTTCAGACAAAACTGACTTCCACTTTCTTAAAAAAATCTTGGGTCAAAATAGCATTATTAGACTGAGATAAGCACTTTGGTGACATTTTCCTGTAACTTGTTCCCAGTACATTCTAAGTGGCTGCTGACTTTGTGAGGTCTCTAAAAGTGGGTTTTAGGAGCCCAACACAAAATACATGAGCCCCAATGCCTTCCTTCATACAAAACTGACACCCACTTTCCTTAAAAAATCGTGGCTCAAAATGGCATTTTTGGGCTGAGATAAGCACTTTGGTGACATTTTCCTGTAACTTGTTCCCAGTACATTCTAAGTGGCTGCTGACTTTGTGAGGTCTCTAAAAGTGGGTTTTAGGAGCCCAACACAAAATACATGAGCCCTAATGCCTTCCTTCAGACAGAACTGACACCCACTTTCTTTAAAAAATCGTGGTTCAAAATAGCATTTTTGGGCTGAGATAAGCACTTTGGTGACATTTTCCTGTAACTTGTTCCCAGTACATTTTAAGTGGCTGCTGACTTTGTGAGGTCTGTAAAATTGGGTTTTAGGAGCCCAACACAAAATACATGAGCCCTAATGCCTTCTTTCAGACAAAACTGACTTCCACTTTCTTAAAAAAATCTTGGGTCAAAATAGCATTATTAGACTGAGATAAGCACTTTGGTGACATTTTCCTGTAACTTGTTCCCAGTACATTCTAAGTGGCTGCTGACTTTGTGAGGTCTCTAAAAGTGGGTTTTAGGAGCCCAACACAAAATACATGAGCCCCAATGCCTTCCTTCATACAAAACTGACACCCACTTTCCTTAAAAAATCGTGGCTCAAAATGGCATTTTTGGGCTGAGATAAGCACTTTGGTGACATTTTCCTGTAACTTGTTCCCAGTACATTCTAAGTGGCTGCTGACTTTGTGAGGTCTCTAAAAGTGGGTTTTAGGAGCCCAACACAAAATACATGAGCCCCAATGCCTTCCTTCATACAAAACTGACACCCACTTTCCTTAAAAAATCGTGGCTCAAAATGGCATTTTTGGGCTGAGATAAGCACTTTGGTGACATTTTCCTGTAACTTGTTCCCAGTACATTCTAAGTGGCTGCTGACTTTGTGAGGTCTCTAAAAGTGGGTTTTAGGAGCCCAACACAAAATACATGAGCCCTAATGCCTTCTTTCAGACAAAACTGACTTCCACTTTCTTAAAAAAATCTTGGGTCAAAATAGCATTATTAGACTGAGATAAGCACTTTGGTGACATTTTCCTGTAACTTGTTCCCAGTACATTCTAAGTGGCTGCTGACTTTGTGAGGTCTCTAAAAGTGGGTTTTAGGAGCCCAACACAAAATACATGAGCCCCAATGCCTTCCTTCATACAAAACTGACACCCACTTTCCTTAAAAAATCGTGGCTCAAAATGGCATTTTTGGGCTGAGATAAGCACTTTGGTGACATTTTCCTGTAACTTGTTCCCAGTACATTCTAAGTGGCTGCTGACTTTGTGAGGTCTCTAAAAGTGGGTTTTAGGAGCCCAACACAAAATACATGAGCCCTAATGCCTTCTTTCAGACAAAACTGACTTCCACTTTCTTAAAAAAATCTTGGGTCAAAATAGCATTATTAGACTGAGATAAGCACTTTGGTGACATTTTCCTGTAACTTGTTCCCAGTACATTCTAAGTGGCTGCTGACTTTGTGAGGTCTCTAAAAGTGGGTTTTAGGAGCCCAACACAAAATACATGAGCCCCAATGCCTTCCTTCATACAAAACTGACACCCACTTTCCTTAAAAAATCGTGGCTCAAAATGGCATTTTTGGGCTGAGATAAGCACTTTGGTGACATTTTCCTGTAACTTGTTCCCAGTACATTCTAAGTGGCTGCTGACTTTGTGAGGTCTCTAAAAGTGGGTTTTAGGAGCCCAACACAAAATACATGAGCCCTAATGCCTTCCTTCAGACAGAACTGACACCCACTTTCTTTAAAAAATCGTGGTTCAAAATAGCATTTTTGGGCTGAGATAAGCACTTTGGTGACATTTTCCTGTAACTTGTTCCCAGTACATTTTAAGTGGCTGCTGACTTTGTGAGGTCTGTAAAATTGGGTTTTAGGAGCCCAACACAAAATACATGAGCCCTAATGCCTTCTTTCAGACAAAACTGACTTCCACTTTCTTAAAAAAATCTTGGGTCAAAATAGCATTATTAGACTGAGATAAGCACTTTGGTGACATTTTCCTGTAACTTGTTCCCAGTACATTCTAAGTGGCTGCTGACTTTGTGAGGTCTCTAAAAGTGGGTTTTAGGAGCCCAACACAAAATACATGAGCCCCAATGCCTTCCTTCATACAAAACTGACACCCACTTTCCTTAAAAAATCGTGGCTCAAAATGGCATTTTTGGGCTGAGATAAGCACTTTGGTGACATTTTCCTGTAACTTGTTCCCAGTACATTCTAAGTGGCTGCTGACTTTGTGAGGTCTCTAAAAGTGGGTTTTAGGAGCCCAACACAAAATACATGAGCCCTAATGCCTTCCTTCAGACAGAACTGACACCCACTTTCTTTAAAAAATCGTGGTTCAAAATAGCATTTTTGGGCTGAGATAAGCACTTTGGTGACATTTTCCTGTAACTTGTTCCCAGTACATTTTAAGTGGCTGCTGACTTTGTGAGGTCTGTAAAATTGGGTTTTAGGAGCCCAACACAAAATACATGAGCCCTAATGCCTTCTTTCAGACAAAACTGACTTCCACTTTCTTAAAAAAATCTTGGGTCAAAATAGCATTATTAGACTGAGATAAGCACTTTGGTGACATTTTCCTGTAACTTGTTCCCAGTACATTCTAAGTGGCTGCTGACTTTGTGAGGTCTCTAAAAGTGGGTTTTAGGAGCCCAACAAAAAATACATGAGCCCCAATGCCTTCCTTCATACAAAACTGACACCCACTTTCCTTAAAAAATCGTGGCTCAAAATGGCATTTTTGGGCTGAGATAAGCACTTTGGTGACATTTTCCTGTAACTTGTTCCCAGTACATTCTAAGTGGCTGCTGACTTTGTGAGGTCTCTAAAAGTGGGTTTTAGGAGCCCAACACAAAATACATGAGCCCTAATGCCTTCCTTCAGACAGAACTGACACCCACTTTCTTTAAAAAATCGTGGTTCAAAATAGCCTTTTTGGGCTGAGATAAGCACTTTGGTGACATTTTCCTGTAACTTGTTCCCAGTACATTTTAAGTGGCTGCTGACTTTGTGAGGTCTGTAAAATTGGGTTTTAGGAGCCCAACACAAAATACATGAGCCCTAATGCCTTCTTTCAGACAAAACTGACTTCCACTTTCTTAAAAAAATCTTGGGTCAAAATAGCATTATTAGACTGAGATAAGCACTTTGGTGACATTTTCCTGTAACTTGTTCCCAGTACATTCTAAGTGGCTGCTGACTTTGTGAGGTCTCTAAAAGTGGGTTTTAGGAGCCCAACACAAAATACATGAGCCCCAATGCCTTCCTTCATACAAAACTGACACCCACTTTCCTTAAAAAATCGTGGCTCAAAATGGCATTTTTGGGCTGAGATAAGCACTTTGGTGACATTTTCCTGTAACTTGTTCCCAGTACATTCTAAGTGGCTGCTGACTTTGTGAGGTCTCTAAAAGTGGGTTTTAGGAGCCCAACACAAAATACATGAGCCCTAATGCCTTCCTTCAGACAGAACTGACACCCACTTTCTTTAAAAAATCGTGGTTCAAAATAGCCTTTTTGGGCTGAGATAAGCACTTTGGTGACATTTTCCTGTAACTTGTTCCCAGTACATTTTAAGTGGCTGCTGACTTTGTGAGGTCTGTAAAATTGGGTTTTAGGAGCCCAACACAAAATACATGAGCCCTAATGCCTTCTTTCAGACAAAACTGACTTCCACTTTCTTAAAAAAATCTTGGGTCAAAATAGCATTATTAGACTGAGATAAGCACTTTGGTGACATTTTCCTGTAACTTGTTCCCAGTACATTCTAAGTGGCTGCTGACTTTGTGAGGTCTCTAAAAGTGGGTTTTAGGAGCCCAACACAAAATACATGAGCCCCAATGCCTTCCTTCATACAAAACTGACACCCACTTTCCTTAAAAAATCGTGGCTCAAAATGGCATTTTTGGGCTGAGATAAGCACTTTGGTGACATTTTCCTGTAACTTGTTCCCAGTACATTCTAAGTGGCTGCTGACTTTGTGAGGTCTCTAAAAGTGGGTTTTAGGAGCCCAACACAAAATACATGAGCCCTAATGCCTTCTTTCAGACAAAACTGACTTCCACTTTCTTAAAAAAATCTTGGGTCAAAATAGCATTATTAGACTGAGATAAGCACTTTGGTGACATTTTCCTGTAACTTGTTCCCAGTACATTCTAAGTGGCTGCTGACTTTGTGAGGTCTCTAAAAGTGGGTTTTAGGAGCCCAACACAAAATACATGAGCCCCAATGCCTTCCTTCATACAAAACTGACACCCACTTTCCTTAAAAAATCGTGGCTCAAAATGGCATTTTTGGGCTGAGATAAGCACTTTGGTGACATTTTCCTGTAACTTGTTCCCAGTACATTCTAAGTGGCTGCTGACTTTGTGAGGTCTCTAAAAGTGGGTTTTAGGAGCCCAACACAAAATACATGAGCCCTAATGCCTTCTTTCAGACAAAACTGACTTCCACTTTCTTAAAAAAATCTTGGGTCAAAATAGCATTATTAGACTGAGATAAGCACTTTGGTGACATTTTCCTGTAACTTGTTCCCAGTACATTCTAAGTGGCTGCTGACTTTGTGAGGTCTCTAAAAGTGGGTTTTAGGAGCCCAACACAAAATACATGAGCCCCAATGCCTTCCTTCATACAAAACTGACACCCACTTTCCTTAAAAAATCGTGGCTCAAAATGGCATTTTTGAGCTGAGATAAGCACTTTGGTGACATTTTCCTGTAACTTGTTCCCAGTACATTCTAAGTGGCTGCTGACTTTGTGAGGTCTCTAAAAGTGGGTTTTAGGAGCCCAACACAAAATACATGAGCCCTAATGCCTTCCTTCAGACAGAACTGACACCCACTTTCTTTAAAAAAATCGTGGTTCAAAATAGCATTTTTGGGCTGAGATAAGCACTTTGGTGACATTTTCCTGTAACTTGTTCCCAGTACATTTTAAGTGGCTGCTGACTTTGTGAGGTCTGTAAAATTGGGTTTTAGGAGCCCAACACAAAATACATGAGCCCTAATGCCTTCTTTCAGACAAAACTGACTTCCACTTTCTTAAAAAAATCTTGGGTCAAAATAGCATTATTAGACTGAGATAAGCACTTTGGTGACATTTTCCTGTAACTTGTTCCCAGTACATTCTAAGTGGCTGCTGACTTTGTGAGGTCTCTAAAAGTGGGTTTTAGGAGCCCAACACAAAATACATGAGCCCCAATGCCTTCCTTCATACAAAACTGACACCCACTTTCCTTAAAAAATCGTGGCTCAAAATGGCATTTTTGGGCTGAGATAAGCACTTTGGTGACATTTTCCTGTAACTTGTTCCCAGTACATTCTAAGTGGCTGCTGACTTTGTGAGGTCTCTAAAAGTGGGTTTTAGGAGCCCAACACAAAATACATGAGCCCTAATGCCTTCCTTCAGACAGAACTGACACCCACTTTCTTTAAAAAATCGTGGTTCAAAATAGCATTTTTGGGCTGAGATAAGCACTTTGGTGACATTTTCCTGTAACTTGTTCCCAGTACATTTTAAGTGGCTGCTGACTTTGTGAGGTCTGTAAAATTGGGTTTTAGGAGCCCAACACAAAATACATGAGCCCTAATGCCTTCTTTCAGACAAAACTGACTTCCACTTTCTTAAAAAAATCTTGGGTCAAAATAGCATTATTAGACTGAGATAAGCACTTTGGTGACATTTTCCTGTAACTTGTTCCCAGTACATTCTAAGTGGCTGCTGACTTTGTGAGGTCTCTAAAAGTGGGTTTTAGGAGCCCAACACAAAATACATGAGCCCCAATGCCTTCCTTCATACAAAACTGACACCCACTTTCCTTAAAAAATCGTGGCTCAAAATGGCATTTTTGGGCTGAGATAAGCACTTTGGTGACATTTTCCTGTAACTTGTTCCCAGTACATTCTAAGTGGCTGCTGACTTTGTGAGGTCTCTAAAAGTGGGTTTTAGGAGCCCAACACAAAATACATGAGCCCCAATGCCTTCCTTCATACAAAACTGACACCCACTTTCCTTAAAAAATCGTGGCTCAAAATGGCATTTTTGGGCTGAGATAAGCACTTTGGTGACATTTTCCTGTAACTTGTTCCCAGTACATTCTAAGTGGCTGCTGACTTTGTGAGGTCTCTAAAAGTGGGTTTTAGGAGCCCAACACAAAATACATGAGCCCTAATGCCTTCTTTCAGACAAAACTGACTTCCACTTTCTTAAAAAAATCTTGGGTCAAAATAGCATTATTAGACTGAGATAAGCACTTTGGTGACATTTTCCTGTAACTTGTTCCCAGTACATTCTAAGTGGCTGCTGACTTTGTGAGGTCTCTAAAAGTGGGTTTTAGGAGCCCAACACAAAATACATGAGCCCCAATGCCTTCCTTCATACAAAACTGACACCCACTTTCCTTAAAAAATCGTGGCTCAAAATGGCATTTTTGGGCTGAGATAAGCACTTTGGTGACATTTTCCTGTAACTTGTTCCCAGTACATTCTAAGTGGCTGCTGACTTTGTGAGGTCTCTAAAAGTGGGTTTTAGGAGCCCAACACAAAATACATGAGCCCTAATGCCTTCTTTCAGACAAAACTGACTTCCACTTTCTTAAAAAAATCTTGGGTCAAAATAGCATTATTAGACTGAGATAAGCACTTTGGTGACATTTTCCTGTAACTTGTTCCCAGTACATTCTAAGTGGCTGCTGACTTTGTGAGGTCTCTAAAAGTGGGTTTTAGGAGCCCAACACAAAATACATGAGCCCTAATGCCTTCTTTCAGACAAAACTGACTTCCACTTTCTTAAAAAAATCTTGGGTCAAAATAGCATTATTAGACTGAGATAAGCACTTTGGTGACATTTTCCTGTAACTTGTTCCCAGTACATTCTAAGTGGCTGCTGACTTTGTGAGGTCTCTAAAAGTGGGTTTTAGGAGCCCAACACAAAATACATGAGCCCCAATGCCTTCCTTCATACAAAACTGACACCCACTTTCCTTAAAAAATCGTGGCTCAAAATGGCATTTTTGGGCTGAGATAAGCAATTTGGTGACATTTTCCTGTAACTTGTTCCCAGTACATTCTAAGTGGCTGCTGACTTTGTGAGGTCTCTAAAAGTGGGTTTTAGGAGCCCAACACAAAATACATGAGCCCTAATGCCTTCTTTCAGACAAAACTGACTTCCACTTTCTTAAAAAAATCTTGGGTCAAAATAGCATTATTAGACTGAGATAAGCACTTTGGTGACATTTTCCTGTAACTTGTTCCCAGTACATTCTAAGTGGCTGCTGACTTTGTGAGGTCTCTAAAAGTGGGTTTTAGGAGCCCAACACAAAATACATGAGCCCCAATGCCTTCCTTCATACAAAACTGACACCCACTTTCCTTAAAAAATCGTGGCTCAAAATGGCATTTTTGGGCTGAGATAAGCACTTTGGTGACATTTTCCTGTAACTTGTTCCCAGTACATTCTAAGTGGCTGCTGACTTTGTGAGGTCTCTAAAAGTGGGTTTTAGGAGCCCAACACAAAATACATGAGCCCTAATGCCTTCTTTCAGACAAAACTGACTTCCACTTTCTTAAAAAAATCTTGGGTCAAAATAGCATTATTAGACTGAGATAAGCACTTTGGTGACATTTTCCTGTAACTTGTTCCCAGTACATTCTAAGTGGCTGCTGACTTTGTGAGGTCTCTAAAAGTGGGTTTTAGGAGCCCAACACAAAATACATGAGCCCCAATGCCTTCCTTCATACAAAACTGACACCCACTTTCCTTAAAAAATCGTGGCTCAAAATGGCATTTTTGGGCTGAGATAAGCACTTTGGTGACATTTTCCTGTAACTTGTTCCCAGTACATTCTAAGTGGCTGCTGACTTTGTGAGGTCTCTAAAAGTGGGTTTTAGGAGCCCAACACAAAATACATGAGCCCTAATGCCTTCTTTCAGACAAAACTGACTTCCACTTTCTTAAAAAAATCTTGGGTCAAAATAGCATTATTAGACTGAGATAAGCACTTTGGTGACATTTTCCTGTAACTTGTTCCCAGTACATTCTAAGTGGCTGCTGACTTTGTGAGGTCTCTAAAAGTGGGTTTTAGGAGCCCAACACAAAATACATGAGCCCCAATGCCTTCCTTCATACAAAACTGACACCCACTTTCCTTAAAAAATCGTGGCTCAAAATGGCATTTTTGGGCTGAGATAAGCACTTTGGTGACATTTTCCTGTAACTTGTTCCCAGTACATTCTAAGTGGCTGCTGACTTTGTGAGGTCTCTAAAAGTGGGTTTTAGGAGCCCAACACAAAATACATGAGCCCTAATGCCTTCTTTCAGACAAAACTGACTTCCACTTTCTTAAAAAAATCTTGGGTCAAAATAGCATTATTAGACTGAGATAAGCACTTTGGTGACATTTTCCTGTAACTTGTTCCCAGTACATTCTAAGTGGCTGCTGACTTTGTGAGGTCTCTAAAAGTGGGTTTTAGGAGCCCAACACAAAATACATGAGCCCCAATGCCTTCCTTCATACAAAACTGACACCCACTTTCCTTAAAAAATCGTGGCTCAAAATGGCATTTTTGGGCTGAGATAAGCACTTTGGTGACATTTTCCTGTAACTTGTTCCCAGTACATTCTAAGTGGCTGCTGACTTTGTGAGGTCTCTAAAAGTGGGTTTTAGGAGCCCAACACAAAATACATGAGCCCCAATGCCTTCCTTCATACAAAACTGACACCCACTTTCCTTAAAAAATCGTGGCTCAAAATGGCATTTTTGGGCTGAGATAAGCACTTTGGTGACATTTTCCTGTAACTTGTTCCCAGTACATTCTAAGTGGCTGCTGACTTTGTGAGGTCTCTAAAAGTGGGTTTTAGGAGCCCAACACAAAATACATGAGCCCTAATGCCTTCTTTCAGACAAAACTGACTTCCACTTTCTTAAAAAAATCTTGGGTCAAAATAGCATTATTAGACTGAGATAAGCACTTTGGTGACATTTTCCTGTAACTTGTTCCCAGTACATTCTAAGTGGCTGCTGACTTTGTGAGGTCTCTAAAAGTGGGTTTTAGGAGCCCAACACAAAATACATGAGCCCCAATGCCTTCCTTCATACAAAACTGACACCCACTTTCCTTAAAAAATCGTGGCTCAAAATGGCATTTTTGGGCTGAGATAAGCACTTTGGTGACATTTTCCTGTAACTTGTTCCCAGTACATTCTAAGTGGCTGCTGACTTTGTGAGGTCTCTAAAAGTGGGTTTTAGGAGCCCAACACAAAATACATGAGCCCTAATGCCTTCTTTCAGACAAAACTGACTTCCACTTTCTTAAAAAAATCTTGGGTCAAAATAGCATTATTAGACTGAGATAAGCACTTTGGTGACATTTTCCTGTAACTTGTTCCCAGTACATTCTAAGTGGCTGCTGACTTTGTGAGGTCTCTAAAAGTGGGTTTTAGGAGCCCAACACAAAATACATGAGCCCCAATGCCTTCCTTCATACAAAACTGACACCCACTTTCCTTAAAAAATCGTGGCTCAAAATGGCATTTTTGGGCTGAGATAAGCACTTTGGTGACATTTTCCTGTAACTTGTTCCCAGTACATTCTAAGTGGCTGCTGACTTTGTGAGGTCTCTAAAAGTGGGTTTTAGGAGCCCAACACAAAATACATGAGCCCTAATGCCTTCTTTCAGACAAAACTGACTTCCACTTTCTTAAAAAAATCTTGGGTCAAAATAGCATTATTAGACTGAGATAAGCACTTTGGTGACATTTTCCTGTAACTTGTTCCCAGTACATTCTAAGTGGCTGCTGACTTTGTGAGGTCTCTAAAAGTGGGTTTTAGGAGCCCAACACAAAATACATGAGCCCCAATGCCTTCCTTCATACAAAACTGACACCCACTTTCCTTAAAAAATCGTGGCTCAAAATGGCATTTTTGAGCTGAGATAAGCACTTTGGTGACATTTTCCTGTAACTTGTTCCCAGTACATTCTAAGTGGCTGCTGACTTTGTGAGGTCTCTAAAAGTGGGTTTTAGGAGCCCAACACAAAATACATGAGCCCTAATGCCTTCCTTCAGACAGAACTGACACCCACTTTCTTTAAAAAAATCGTGGTTCAAAATAGCATTTTTGGGCTGAGATAAGCACTTTGGTGACATTTTCCTGTAACTTGTTCCCAGTACATTTTAAGTGGCTGCTGACTTTGTGAGGTCTGTAAAATTGGGTTTTAGGAGCCCAACACAAAATACATGAGCCCTAATGCCTTCTTTCAGACAAAACTGACTTCCACTTTCTTAAAAAAATCTTGGGTCAAAATAGCATTATTAGACTGAGATAAGCACTTTGGTGACATTTTCCTGTAACTTGTTCCCAGTACATTCTAAGTGGCTGCTGACTTTGTGAGGTCTCTAAAAGTGGGTTTTAGGAGCCCAACACAAAATACATGAGCCCCAATGCCTTCCTTCATACAAAACTGACACCCACTTTCCTTAAAAAATCGTGGCTCAAAATGGCATTTTTGGGCTGAGATAAGCACTTTGGTGACATTTTCCTGTAACTTGTTCCCAGTACATTCTAAGTGGCTGCTGACTTTGTGAGGTCTCTAAAAGTGGGTTTTAGGAGCCCAACACAAAATACATGAGCCCCAATGCCTTCCTTCATACAAAACTGACACCCACTTTCCTTAAAAAATCGTGGCTCAAAATGGCATTTTTGGGCTGAGATAAGCACTTTGGTGACATTTTCCTGTAACTTGTTCCCAGTACATTCTAAGTGGCTGCTGACTTTGTGAGGTCTCTAAAAGTGGGTTTTAGGAGCCCAACACAAAATACATGAGCCCTAATGCCTTCTTTCAGACAAAACTGACTTCCACTTTCTTAAAAAAATCTTGGGTCAAAATAGCATTATTAGACTGAGATAAGCACTTTGGTGACATTTTCCTGTAACTTGTTCCCAGTACATTCTAAGTGGCTGCTGACTTTGTGAGGTCTCTAAAAGTGGGTTTTAGGAGCCCAACACAAAATACATGAGCCCCAATGCCTTCCTTCATACAAAACTGACACCCACTTTCCTTAAAAAATCGTGGCTCAAAATGGCATTTTTGGGCTGAGATAAGCACTTTGGTGACATTTTCCTGTAACTTGTTCCCAGTACATTCTAAGTGGCTGCTGACTTTGTGAGGTCTCTAAAAGTGGGTTTTAGGAGCCCAACACAAAATACATGAGCCCTAATGCCTTCTTTCAGACAAAACTGACTTCCACTTTCTTAAAAAAATCTTGGGTCAAAATAGCATTATTAGACTGAGATAAGCACTTTGGTGACATTTTCCTGTAACTTGTTCCCAGTACATTCTAAGTGGCTGCTGACTTTGTGAGGTCTCTAAAAGTGGGTTTTAGGAGCCCAACACAAAATACATGAGCCCCAATGCCTTCCTTCATACAAAACTGACACCCACTTTCCTTAAAAAATCGTGGCTCAAAATGGCATTTTTGGGCTGAGATAAGCACTTTGGTGACATTTTCCTGTAACTTGTTCCCAGTACATTCTAAGTGGCTGCTGACTTTGTGAGGTCTCTAAAAGTGGGTTTTAGGAGCCCAACACAAAATACATGAGCCCTAATGCCTTCTTTCAGACAAAACTGACTTCCACTTTCTTAAAAAAATCTTGGGTCAAAATAGCATTATTAGACTGAGATAAGCACTTTGGTGACATTTTCCTGTAACTTGTTCCCAGTACATTCTAAGTGGCTGCTGACTTTGTGAGGTCTCTAAAAGTGGGTTTTAGGAGCCCAACACAAAATACATGAGCCCCAATGCCTTCCTTCATACAAAACTGACACCCACTTTCCTTAAAAAATCGTGGCTCAAAATGGCATTTTTGGGCTGAGATAAGCACTTTGGTGACATTTTCCTGTAACTTGTTCCCAGTACATTCTAAGTGGCTGCTGACTTTGTGAGGTCTCTAAAAGTGGGTTTTAGGAGCCCAACACAAAATACATGAGCCCTAATGCCTTCTTTCAGACAAAACTGACTTCCACTTTCTTAAAAAAATCTTGGGTCAAAATAGCATTATTAGACTGAGATAAGCACTTTGGTGACATTTTCCTGTAACTTGTTCCCAGTACATTCTAAGTGGCTGCTGACTTTGTGAGGTCTCTAAAAGTGGGTTTTAGGAGCCCAACACAAAATACATGAGCCCCAATGCCTTCCTTCATACAAAACTGACACCCACTTTCCTTAAAAAATCGTGGCTCAAAATGGCATTTTTGGGCTGAGATAAGCACTTTGGTGACATTTTCCTGTAACTTGTTCCCAGTACATTCTAAGTGGCTGCTGACTTTGTGAGGTCTCTAAAAGTGGGTTTTAGGAGCCCAACACAAAATACATGAGCCCTAATGCCTTCTTTCAGACAAAACTGACTTCCACTTTCTTAAAAAAATCTTGGGTCAAAATAGCATTATTAGACTGAGATAAGCACTTTGGTGACATTTTCCTGTAACTTGTTCCCAGTACATTCTAAGTGGCTGCTGACTTTGTGAGGTCTCTAAAAGTGGGTTTTAGGAGCCCAACACAAAATACATGAGCCCCAATGCCTTCCTTCATACAAAACTGACACCCACTTTCCTTAAAAAATCGTGGCTCAAAATGGCATTTTTGGGCTGAGATAAGCACTTTGGTGACATTTTCCTGTAACTTGTTCCCAGTACATTCTAAGTGGCTGCTGACTTTGTGAGGTCTCTAAAAGTGGGTTTTAGGAGCCCAACACAAAATACATGAGCCCTAATGCCTTCTTTCAGACAAAACTGACTTCCACTTTCTTAAAAAAATCTTGGGTCAAAATAGCATTATTAGACTGAGATAAGCACTTTGGTGACATTTTCCTGTAACTTGTTCCCAGTACATTCTAAGTGGCTGCTGACTTTGTGAGGTCTCTAAAAGTGGGTTTTAGGAGCCCAACACAAAATACATGAGCCCCAATGCCTTCCTTCATACAAAACTGACACCCACTTTCCTTAAAAAATCGTGGCTCAAAATGGCATTTTTGGGCTGAGATAAGCACTTTGGTGACATTTTCCTGTAACTTGTTCCCAGTACATTCTAAGTGGCTGCTGACTTTGTGAGGTCTCTAAAAGTGGGTTTTAGGAGCCCAACACAAAATACATGAGCCCTAATGCCTTCTTTCAGACAAAACTGACTTCCACTTTCTTAAAAAAATCTTGGGTCAAAATAGCATTATTAGACTGAGATAAGCACTTTGGTGACATTTTCCTGTAACTTGTTCCCAGTACATTCTAAGTGGCTGCTGACTTTGTGAGGTCTCTAAAAGTGGGTTTTAGGAGCCCAACACAAAATACATGAGCCCCAATGCCTTCCTTCATACAAAACTGACACCCACTTTCCTTAAAAAATCGTGGCTCAAAATGGCATTTTTGGGCTGAGATAAGCACTTTGGTGACATTTTCCTGTAACTTGTTCCCAGTACATTCTAAGTGGCTGCTGACTTTGTGAGGTCTCTAAAAGTGGGTTTTAGGAGCCCAACACAAAATACATGAGCCCTAATGCCTTCTTTCAGACAAAACTGACTTCCACTTTCTTAAAAAAATCTTGGGTCAAAATAGCATTATTAGACTGAGATAAGCACTTTGGTGACATTTTCCTGTAACTTGTTCCCAGTACATTCTAAGTGGCTGCTGACTTTGTGAGGTCTCTAAAAGTGGGTTTTAGGAGCCCAACACAAAATACATGAGCCCCAATGTCTTCCTTCATACAAAACTGACACCCACTTTCCTTAAAAAATCGTGGCTCAAAATGGCATTTTTGGGCTGAGATAAGCACTTTGGTGACATTTTCCTGTAACTTGTTCCCAGTACATTCTAAGTGGCTGCTGACTTTGTGAGGTCTCTAAAAGTGGGTTTTAGGAGCCCAACACAAAATACATGAGCCCCAATGCCTTCCTTCATACAAAACTGACACCCACTTTCCTTAAAAAATCGTGGCTCAAAATGGCATTTTTGGGCTGAGATAAGCACTTTGGTGACATTTTCCTGTAACTTGTTCCCAGTACATTCTAAGTGGCTGCTGACTTTGTGAGGTCTCTAAAAGTGGGTTTTAGGAGCCCAACACAAAATACATGAGCCCTAATGCCTTCTTTCAGACAAAACTGACTTCCACTTTCTTAAAAAAATCTTGGGTCAAAATAGCATTATTAGACTGAGATAAGCACTTTGGTGACATTTTCCTGTAACTTGTTCCCAGTACATTCTAAGTGGCTGCTGACTTTGTGAGGTCTCTAAAAGTGGGTTTTAGGAGCCCAACACAAAATACATGAGCCCTAATGCCTTCTTTCAGACAAAACTGACTTCCACTTTCTTAAAAAAATCTTGGGTCAAAATAGCATTATTAGACTGAGATAAGCACTTTGGTGACATTTTCCTGTAACTTGTTCCCAGTACATTCTAAGTGGCTGCTGACTTTGTGAGGTCTCTAAAAGTGGGTTTTAGGAGCCCAACACAAAATACATGAGCCCCAATGCCTTCCTTCATACAAAACTGACACCCACTTTCCTTAAAAAATCGTGGCTCAAAATGGCATTTTTGGGCTGAGATAAGCACTTTGGTGACATTTTCCTGTAACTTGTTCCCAGTACATTCTAAGTGGCTGCTGACTTTGTGAGGTCTCTAAAAGTGGGTTTTAGGAGCCCAACACAAAATACATGAGCCCTAATGCCTTCTTTCAGACAAAACTGACTTCCACTTTCTTAAAAAAATCTTGGGTCAAAATAGCATTATTAGACTGAGATAAGCACTTTGGTGACATTTTCCTGTAACTTGTTCCCAGTACATTCTAAGTGGCTGCTGACTTTGTGAGGTCTCTAAAAGTGGGTTTTAGGAGCCCAACACAAAATACATGAGCCCCAATGCCTTCCTTCATACAAAACTGACACCCACTTTCCTTAAAAAATCGTGGCTCAAAATGGCATTTTTGGGCTGAGATAAGCACTTTGGTGACATTTTCCTGTAACTTGTTCCCAGTACATTCTAAGTGGCTGCTGACTTTGTGAGGTCTCTAAAAGTGGGTTTTAGGAGCCCAACACAAAATACATGAGCCCTAATGCCTTCTTTCAGACAAAACTGACTTCCACTTTCTTAAAAAAATCTTGGGTCAAAATAGCATTATTAGACTGAGATAAGCACTTTGGTGACATTTTCCTGTAACTTGTTCCCAGTACATTCTAAGTGGCTGCTGACTTTGTGAGGTCTCTAAAAGTGGGTTTTAGGAGCCCAACACAAAATACATGAGCCCCAATGCCTTCCTTCATACAAAACTGACACCCACTTTCCTTAAAAAATCGTGGCTCAAAATGGCATTTTTGGGCTGAGATAAGCACTTTGGTGACATTTTCCTGTAACTTGTTCCCAGTACATTCTAAGTGGCTGCTGACTTTGTGAGGTCTCTAAAAGTGGGTTTTAGGAGCCCAACACAAAATACATGAGCCCTAATGCCTTCTTTCAGACAAAACTGACTTCCACTTTCTTAAAAAAATCTTGGGTCAAAATAGCATTATTAGACTGAGATAAGCACTTTGGTGACATTTTCCTGTAACTTGTTCCCAGTACATTCTAAGTGGCTGCTGACTTTGTGAGGTCTCTAAAAGTGGGTTTTAGGAGCCCAACACAAAATACATGAGCCCCAATGCCTTCCTTCATACAAAACTGACACCCACTTTCCTTAAAAAATCGTGGCTCAAAATGGCATTTTTGGGCTGAGATAAGCACTTTGGTGACATTTTCCTGTAACTTGTTCCCAGTACATTCTAAGTGGCTGCTGACTTTGTGAGGTCTCTAAAAGTGGGTTTTAGGAGCCCAACACAAAATACATGAGCCCTAATGCCTTCTTTCAGACAAAACTGACTTCCACTTTCTTAAAAAAATCTTGGGTCAAAATAGCATTATTAGACTGAGATAAGCACTTTGGTGACATTTTCCTGTAACTTGTTCCCAGTACATTCTAAGTGGCTGCTGACTTTGTGAGGTCTCTAAAAGTGGGTTTTAGGAGCCCAACACAAAATACATGAGCCCCAATGCCTTCCTTCATACAAAACTGACACCCACTTTCCTTAAAAAATCGTGGCTCAAAATGGCATTTTTGGGCTGAGATAAGCACTTTGGTGACATTTTCCTGTAACTTGTTCCCAGTACATTCTAAGTGGCTGCTGACTTTGTGAGGTCTCTAAAAGTGGGTTTTAGGAGCCCAACACAAAATACATGAGCCCTAATGCCTTCTTTCAGACAAAACTGACTTCCACTTTCTTAAAAAAATCTTGGGTCAAAATAGCATTATTAGACTGAGATAAGCACTTTGGTGACATTTTCCTGTAACTTGTTCCCAGTACATTCTAAGTGGCTGCTGACTTTGTGAGGTCTCTAAAAGTGGGTTTTAGGAGCCCAACACAAAATACATGAGCCCCAATGCCTTCCTTCATACAAAACTGACACCCACTTTCCTTAAAAAATCGTGGCTCAAAATGGCATTTTTGGGCTGAGATAAGCACTTTGGTGACATTTTCCTGTAACTTGTTCCCAGTACATTCTAAGTGGCTGCTGACTTTGTGAGGTCTCTAAAAGTGGGTTTTAGGAGCCCAACACAAAATACATGAGCCCCAATGCCTTCCTTCATACAAAACTGACACCCACTTTCCTTAAAAAATCGTGGCTCAAAATGGCATTTTTGGGCTGAGATAAGCACTTTGGTGACATTTTCCTGTAACTTGTTCCCAGTACATTCTAAGTGGCTGCTGACTTTGTGAGGTCTCTAAAAGTGGGTTTTAGGAGCCCAACACAAAATACATGAGCCCTAATGCCTTCTTTCAGACAAAACTGACTTCCACTTTCTTAAAAAAATCTTGGGTCAAAATAGCATTATTAGACTGAGATAAACACTTTGGTGACATTTTCCTGTAACTTGTTCCCAGTACATTCTAAGTGGCTGCTGACTTTGTGAGGTCTCTAAAAGTGGGTTTTAGGAGCCCAACACAAAATACATGAGCCCTAATGCCTTCTTTCAGACAAAACTGACTTCCACTTTCTTAAAAAAATCTTGGGTCAAAATAGCATTATTAGACTGAGATAAGCACTTTGGTGACATTTTCCTGTAACTTGTTCCCAGTACATTCTAAGTGGCTGCTGACTTTGTGAGGTCTCTAAAAGTGGGTTTTAGGAGCCCAACACAAAATACATGAGCCCCAATGCCTTCCTTCATACAAAACTGACACCCACTTTCCTTAAAAAATCGTGGCTCAAAATGGCATTTTTGGGCTGAGATAAGCACTTTGGTGACATTTTCCTGTAACTTGTTCCCAGTACATTCTAAGTGGCTGCTGACTTTGTGAGGTCTCTAAAAGTGGGTTTTAGGAGCCCAACACAAAATACATGAGCCCTAATGCCTTCTTTCAGACAAAACTGACTTCCACTTTCTTAAAAAAATCTTGGGTCAAAATAGCATTATTAGACTGAGATAAGCACTTTGGTGACATTTTCCTGTAACTTGTTCCCAGTACATTCTAAGTGGCTGCTGACTTTGTGAGGTCTCTAAAAGTGGGTTTTAGGAGCCCAACACAAAATACATGAGCCCCAATGCCTTCCTTCATACAAAACTGACACCCACTTTCCTTAAAAAATCGTGGCTCAAAATGGCATTTTTGGGCTGAGATAAGCACTTTGGTGACATTTTCCTGTAACTTGTTCCCAGTACATTCTAAGTGGCTGCTGACTTTGTGAGGTCTCTAAAAGTGGGTTTTAGGAGCCCAACACAAAATACATGAGCCCTAATGCCTTCTTTCAGACAAAACTGACTTCCACTTTCTTAAAAAAATCTTGGGTCAAAATAGCATTATTAGACTGAGATAAGCACTTTGGTGACATTTTCCTGTAACTTGTTCCCAGTACATTCTAAGTGGCTGCTGACTTTGTGAGGTCTCTAAAAGTGGGTTTTAGGAGCCCAACACAAAATACATGAGCCCCAATGTCTTCCTTCATACAAAACTGACACCCACTTTCCTTAAAAAATCGTGGCTCAAAATGGCATTTTTGGGCTGAGATAAGCACTTTGGTGACATTTTCCTGTAACTTGTTCCCAGTACATTCTAAGTGGCTGCTGACTTTGTGAGGTCTCTAAAAGTGGGTTTTAGGAGCCCAACACAAAATACATGAGCCCCAATGCCTTCCTTCATACAAAACTGACACCCACTTTCCTTAAAAAATCGTGGCTCAAAATGGCATTTTTGGGCTGAGATAAGCACTTTGGTGACATTTTCCTGTAACTTGTTCCCAGTACATTCTAAGTGGCTGCTGACTTTGTGAGGTCTCTAAAAGTGGGTTTTAGGAGCCCAACACAAAATACATGAGCCCTAATGCCTTCTTTCAGACAAAACTGACTTCCACTTTCTTAAAAAAATCTTGGGTCAAAATAGCATTATTAGACTGAGATAAGCACTTTGGTGACATTTTCCTGTAACTTGTTCCCAGTACATTCTAAGTGGCTGCTGACTTTGTGAGGTCTCTAAAAGTGGGTTTTAGGAGCCCAACACAAAATACATGAGCCCTAATGCCTTCTTTCAGACAAAACTGACTTCCACTTTCTTAAAAAAATCTTGGGTCAAAATAGCATTATTAGACTGAGATAAGCACTTTGGTGACATTTTCCTGTAACTTGTTCCCAGTACATTCTAAGTGGCTGCTGACTTTGTGAGGTCTCTAAAAGTGGGTTTTAGGAGCCCAACACAAAATACATGAGCCCCAATGCCTTCCTTCATACAAAACTGACACCCACTTTCCTTAAAAAATCGTGGCTCAAAATGGCATTTTTGGGCTGAGATAAGCACTTTGGTGACATTTTCCTGTAACTTGTTCCCAGTACATTCTAAGTGGCTGCTGACTTTGTGAGGTCTCTAAAAGTGGGTTTTAGGAGCCCAACACAAAATACATGAGCCCTAATGCCTTCTTTCAGACAAAACTGACTTCCACTTTCTTAAAAAAATCTTGGGTCAAAATAGCATTATTAGACTGAGATAAGCACTTTGGTGACATTTTCCTGTAACTTGTTCCCAATACATTCTAAGTGGCTGCTGACTTTGTGAGGTCTCTAAAAGTGGGTTTTAGGAGCCCAACACAAAATACATGAGCCCCAATGCCTTCCTTCATACAAAACTGACACCCACTTTCCTTAAAAAATCGTGGCTCAAAATGGCATTTTTGGGCTGAGATAAGCACTTTGGTGACATTTTCCTGTAACTTGTTCCCAGTACATTCTAAGTGGCTGCTGACTTTGTGAGGTCTCTAAAAGTGGGTTTTAGGAGCCCAACACAAAATACATGAGCCCTAATGCCTTCTTTCAGACAAAACTGACTTCCACTTTCTTAAAAAAATCTTGGGTCAAAATAGCATTATTAGACTGAGATAAGCACTTTGGTGACATTTTCCTGTAACTTGTTCCCAGTACATTCTAAGTGGCTGCTGACTTTGTGAGGTCTCTAAAAGTGGGTTTTAGGAGCCCAACACAAAATACATGAGCCCCAATGCCTTCCTTCATACAAAACTGACACCCACTTTCCTTAAAAAATCGTGGCTCAAAATGGCATTTTTGGGCTGAGATAAGCACTTTGGTGACATTTTCCTGTAACTTGTTCCCAGTACATTCTAAGTGGCTGCTGACTTTGTGAGGTCTCTAAAAGTGGGTTTTAGGAGCCCAACACAAAATACATGAGCCCTAATGCCTTCTTTCAGACAAAACTGACTTCCACTTTCTTAAAAAAATCTTGGGTCAAAATAGCATTATTAGACTGAGATAAGCACTTTGGTGACATTTTCCTGTAACTTGTTCCCAGTACATTCTAAGTGGCTGCTGACTTTGTGAGGTCTCTAAAAGTGGGTTTTAGGAGCCCAACACAAAATACATGAGCCCCAATGCCTTCCTTCATACAAAACTGACACCCACTTTCCTTAAAAAATCGTGGCTCAAAATGGCATTTTTGGGCTGAGATAAGCACTTTGGTGACATTTTCCTGTAACTTGTTCCCAGTACATTCTAAGTGGCTGCTGACTTTGTGAGGTCTCTAAAAGTGGGTTTTAGGAGCCCAACACAAAATACATGAGCCCTAATGCCTTCTTTCAGACAAAACTGACTTCCACTTTCTTAAAAAAATCTTGGGTCAAAATAGCATTATTAGACTGAGATAAGCACTTTGGTGACATTTTCCTGTAACTTGTTCCCAGTACATTCTAAGTGGCTGCTGACTTTGTGAGGTCTCTAAAAGTGGGTTTTAGGAGCCCAACACAAAATACATGAGCCCCAATGCCTTCCTTCATACAAAACTGACACCCAATTTCCTTAAAAAATCGTGGCTCAAAATGGCATTTTTGGGCTGAGATAAGCACTTTGGTGACATTTTCCTGTAACTTGTTCCCAGTACATTCTAAGTGGCTGCTGACTTTGTGAGGTCTCTAAAAGTGGGTTTTAGGAGCCCAACACAAAATACATGAGCCCTAATGCCTTCTTTCAGACAAAACTGACTTCCACTTTCTTAAAAAAATCTTGGGTCAAAATAGCATTATTAGACTGAGATAAGCACTTTGGTGACATTTTCCTGTAACTTGTTCCCAGTACATTCTAAGTGGCTGCTGACTTTGTGAGGTCTCTAAAAGTGGGTTTTAGGAGCCCAACACAAAATACATGAGCCCCAATGCCTTCCTTCATACAAAACTGACACCCACTTTCCTTAAAAAATCGTGGCTCAAAATGGCATTTTTGGGCTGAGATAAGCACTTTGGTGACATTTTCCTGTAACTTGTTCCCAGTACATTCTAAGTGGCTGCTGACTTTGTGAGGTCTCTAAAAGTGGGTTTTAGGAGCCCAACACAAAATACATGAGCCCTAATGCCTTCTTTCAGACAAAACTGACTTCCACTTTCTTAAAAAAATCTTGGGTCAAAATAGCATTATTAGACTGAGATAAGCACTTTGGTGACATTTTCCTGTAACTTGTTCCCAGTACATTCTAAGTGGCTGCTGACTTTGTGAGGTCTCTAAAAGTGGGTTTTAGGAGCCCAACACAAAATACATGAGCCCCAATGCCTTCCTTCATACAAAACTGACACCCACTTTCCTTAAAAAATCGTGGCTCAAAATGGCATTTTTGGGCTGAGATAAGCACTTTGGTGACATTTTCCTGTAACTTGTTCCCAGTACATTCTAAGTGGCTGCTGACTTTGTGAGGTCTCTAAAAGTGGGTTTTAGGAGCCCAACACAAAATACATGAGCCCTAATGCCTTCTTTCAGACAAAACTGACTTCCACTTTCTTAAAAAAATCTTGGGTCAAAATAGCATTATTAGACTGAGATAAGCACTTTGGTGACATTTTCCTGTAACTTGTTCCCAGTACATTCTAAGTGGCTGCTGACTTTGTGAGGTCTCTAAAAGTGGGTTTTAGGAGCCCAACACAAAATACATGAGCCCCAATGCCTTCCTTCATACAAAACTGACACCCACTTTCCTTAAAAAATCGTGGCTCAAAATGGCATTTTTGGGCTGAGATAAGCACTTTGGTGACATTTTCCTGTAACTTGTTCCCAGTACATTCTAAGTGGCTGCTGACTTTGTGAGGTCTCTAAAAGTGGGTTTTAGGAGCCCAACACAAAATACATGAGCCCTAATGCCTTCTTTCAGACAAAACTGACTTCCACTTTCTTAAAAAAATCTTGGGTCAAAATAGCATTATTAGACTGAGATAAGCACTTTGGTGACATTTTCCTGTAACTTGTTCCCAGTACATTCTAAGTGGCTGCTGACTTTGTGAGGTCTCTAAAAGTGGGTTTTAGGAGCCCAACACAAAATACATGAGCCCCAATGCCTTCCTTCATACAAAACTGACACCCACTTTCCTTAAAAAATCGTGGCTCAAAATGGCATTTTTGGGCTGAGATAAGCACTTTGGTGACATTTTCCTGTAACTTGTTCCCAGTACATTCTAAGTGGCTGCTGACTTTGTGAGGTCTCTAAAAGTGGGTTTTAGGAGCCCAACACAAAATACATGAGCCCTAATGCCTTCTTTCAGACAAAACTGACTTCCACTTTCTTAAAAAAATCTTGGGTCAAAATAGCATTATTAGACTGAGATAAGCACTTTGGTGACATTTTCCTGTAACTTGTTCCCAGTACATTCTAAGTGGCTGCTGACTTTGTGAGGTCTCTAAAAGTGGGTTTTAGGAGCCCAACACAAAATACATGAGCCCTAATGCCTTCTTTCAGACAAAACTGACTTCCACTTTCTTAAAAAAATCTTGGGTCAAAATAGCATTATTAGACTGAGATAAGCACTTTGGTGACATTTTCCTGTAACTTGTTCCCAGTACATTCTAAGTGGCTGCTGACTTTGTGAGGTCTCTAAAAGTGGGTTTTAGGAGCCCAACACAAAATACATGAGCCCTAATGCCTTCTTTCAGACAAAACTGACTTCCACTTTCTTAAAAAAATCTTGGGTCAAAATAGCATTATTAGACTGAGATAAGCACTTTGGTGACATTTTCCTGTAACTTGTTCCCAGTACATTCTAAGTGGCTGATTACTTTGTGAGGTCTCTAAAAGTGGGTTTTAGGAGCCCAACACAAAATACATGAGCCCTAATGCCTTCTTTCAGACAAAACTGACTTCCACTTTCTTAAAAAAATCTTGGGTCAAAATAGCATTATTAGACTGAGATAAGCACTTTGGTGACATTTTCCTGTAACTTGTTCCCAGTACATTCTAAGTGGCTGCTGACTTTGTGAGGTCTCTAAAAGTGGGTTTTAGGAGCCCAACACAAAATACATGAGCCCTAATGCCTTCTTTCAGACAAAACTGACTTCCACTTTCTTAAAAAAATCTTGGGTCAAAATAGCATTATTAGACTGAGATAAGCACTTTGGTGACATTTTCCTGTAACTTGTTCCCAGTACATTCTAAGTGGCTGCTGACTTTGTGAGGTCTCTAAAAGTGGGTTTTAGGAGCCCAACACAAAATACATGAGCCCCAATGCCTTCCTTCATACAAAACTGACACCCACTTTCCTTAAAAAATCGTGGCTCAAAATGGCATTTTTGGGCTGAGATAAGCACTTTGGTGACATTTTCCTGTAACTTGTTCCCAGTACATTCTAAGTGGCTGCTGACTTTGTGAGGTCTCTAAAAGTGGGTTTTAGGAGCCCAACACAAAATACATGAGCCCTAATGCCTTCTTTCAGACAAAACTGACTTCCACTTTCTTAAAAAAATCTTGGGTCAAAATAGCATTATTAGACTGAGATAAGCACTTTGGTGACATTTTCCTGTAACTTGTTCCCAGTACATTCTAAGTGGCTGCTGACTTTGTGAGGTCTCTAAAAGTGGGTTTTAGGAGCCCAACACAAAATACATGAGCCCCAATGCCTTCTTTCATACAAAACTGACACCCACTTTCCTTAAAAAATCGTGGCTCAAAATGGCATTTTTGGGCTGAGATAAGCACTTTGGTGACATTTTCCTGTAACTTGTTCCCAGTACATTCTAAGTGGCTGCTGACTTTGTGAGGTCTCTAAAAGTGGGTTTTAGGAGCCCAACACAAAATACATGAGCCCTAATGCCTTCCTTCAGACAGAACTGACACCCACTTTCTTTAAAAAATCGTGGTTCAAAATAGCATTTTTGGGCTGAGATAAGCACTTTGGTGACATTTTCCTGTAACTTGTTCCCAGTACATTTTAAGTGGCTGCTGACTTTGTGAGGTCTGTAAAATTGGGTTTTAGGAGCCCAACACAAAATACATGAGCCCTAATGCCTTCTTTCAGACAAAACTGACTTCCACTTTCTTAAAAAAATCTTGGGTCAAAATAGCATTATTAGACTGAGATAAGCACTTTGGTGACATTTTCCTGTAACTTGTTCCCAGTACATTCTAAGTGGCTGCTGACTTTGTGAGGTCTCTAAAAGTGGGTTTTAGGAGCCCAACACAAAATACATGAGCCCTAATGCCTTCTTTCAGACAAAACTGACTTCCACTTTCTTAAAAAAATCTTGGGTCAAAATAGCATTATTAGACTGAGATAAGCACTTTGGTGACATTTTCCTGTAACTTGTTCCCAGTACATTCTAAGTGGCTGCTGACTTTGTGAGGTCTCTAAAAGTGGGTTTTAGGAGCCCAACAAAAAATACATGAGCCCCAATGCCTTCCTTCATACAAAACTGACACCCACTTTCCTTAAAAAATCGTGGCTCAAAATGGCATTTTTGGGCTGAGATAAGCACTTTGGTGACATTTTCCTGTAACTTGTTCCCAGTACATTCTAAGTGGCTGCTGACTTTGTGAGGTCTCTAAAAGTGGGTTTTAGGAGCCCAACACAAAATACATGAGCCCTAATGCCTTCCTTCAGACAGAACTGACACCCACTTTCTTTAAAAAATCGTGGTTCAAAATAGCCTTTTTGGGCTGAGATAAGCACTTTGGTGACATTTTCCTGTAACTTGTTCCCAGTACATTTTAAGTGGCTGCTGACTTTGTGAGGTCTGTAAAATTGGGTTTTAGGAGCCCAACACAAAATACATGAGCCCTAATGCCTTCTTTCAGACAAAACTGACTTCCACTTTCTTAAAAAAATCTTGGGTCAAAATAGCATTATTAGACTGAGATAAGCACTTTGGTGACATTTTCCTGTAACTTGTTCCCAGTACATTCTAAGTGGCTGCTGACTTTGTGAGGTCTCTAAAAGTGGGTTTTAGGAGCCCAACACAAAATACATGAGCCCTAATGCCTTCCTTCAGACAGAACTGACACCCACTTTCTTTAAAAAATCGTGGTTCAAAATAGCATTTTTGGGCTGAGATAAGCACTTTGGTGACATTTTCCTGTAACTTGTTCCCAGTACATTCTAAGTGGCTGCTGACTTTGTGAGGTCTCTAAAAGTGGGTTTTAGGAGCCCAACACAAAATACATGAGCCCCAATGCCTTCCTTCATACAAAACTGACACCCACTTTCCTTAAAAAATCGTGGCTCAAAATGGCATTTTTGGGCTGAGATAAGCACTTTGGTGACATTTTCCTGTAACTTGTTCCCAGTACATTCTAAGTGGCTGCTGACTTTGTGAGGTCTGTAAAATTGGGTTTTAGGAGCCCAACACAAAATACATGAGCCCTAATGCCTTCTTTCAGACAAAACTGACTTCCACTTTCTTAAAAAAATCTTGGGTCAAAATAGCATTATTAGACTGAGATAAGCACTTTGGTGACATTTTCCTGTAACTTGTTCCCAGTACATTCTAAGTGGCTGCTGACTTTGTGAGGTCTCTAAAAGTGGGTTTTAGGAGCCCAACAAAAAATACATGAGCCCCAATGCCTTCCTTCATACAAAACTGACACCCACTTTCCTTAAAAAATCGTGGCTCAAAATGGCATTTTTGGGCTGAGATAAGCACTTTGGTGACATTTTCCTGTAACTTGTTCCCAGTACATTCTAAGTGGCTGCTGACTTTGTGAGGTCTCTAAAAGTGGGTTTTAGGAGCCCAACACAAAATACATGAGCCCTAATGCCTTCTTTCAGACAAAACTGACTTCCACTTTCTTAAAAAAATCTTGGGTCAAAATAGCATTATTAGACTGAGATAAGCACTTTGGTGACATTTTCCTGTAACTTGTTCCCAGTACATTCTAAGTGGCTGCTGACTTTGTGAGGTCTCTAAAAGTGGGTTTTAGGAGCCCAACACAAAATACATGAGCCCCAATGCCTTCCTTCATACAAAACTGACACCCACTTTCCTTAAAAAATCGTGGCTCAAAATGGCATTTTTGAGCTGAGATAAGCACTTTGGTGACATTTTCCTGTAACTTGTTCCCAGTACATTCTAAGTGGCTGCTGACTTTGTGAGGTCTCTAAAAGTGGGTTTTAGGAGCCCAACACAAAATACATGAGCCCTAATGCCTTCCTTCAGACAGAACTGACACCCACTTTCTTTAAAAAAATCGTGGTTCAAAATAGCATTTTTGGGCTGAGATAAGCACTTTGGTGACATTTTCCTGTAACTTGTTCCCAGTACATTTTAAGTGGCTGCTGACTTTTTGAGGTCTGTAAAATTGGGTTTTAGGAGCCCAACACAAAATACATGAGCCCTAATGCCTTCTTTCAGACAAAACTGACTTCCACTTTCTTAAAAAAATCTTGGGTCAAAATAGCATTATTAGACTGAGATAAGCACTTTGGTGACATTTTCCTGTAACTTGTTCCCAGTACATTCTAAGTGGCTGCTGACTTTGTGAGGTCTCTAAAAGTGGGTTTTAGGAGCCCAACACAAAATACATGAGCCCTAATGCCTTCTTTCAGACAAAACTGACTTCCACTTTCTTAAAAAAATCTTGGGTCAAAATAGCATTATTAGACTGAGATAAGCACTTTGGTGACATTTTCCTGTAACTTGTTCCCAGTACATTCTAAGTGGCTGCTGACTTTGTGAGGTCTCTAAAAGTGGGTTTTAGGAGCCCAACACAAAATACATGAGCCCCAATGCCTTCCTTCATACAAAACTGACACCCACTTTCCTTAAAAAATCGTGGCTCAAAATGGCATTTTTGGGCTGAGATAAGCACTTTGGTGACATTTTCCTGTAACTTGTTCCCAGTACATTCTAAGTGGCTGCTGACTTTGTGAGGTCTCTAAAAGTGGGTTTTAGGAGCCCAACACAAAATACATGAGCCCTAATGCCTTCCTTCAGACAGAACTGACACCCACTTTCTTTAAAAAATCGTGGTTCAAAATAGCATTTTTGGGCTGAGATAAGCACTTTGGTGACATTTTCCTGTAACTTGTTCCCAGTACATTTTAAGTGGCTGCTGACTTTGTGAGGTCTGTAAAATTGGGTTTTAGGAGCCCAACACAAAATACATGAGCCCTAATGCCTTCTTTCAGACAAAACTGACTTCCACTTTCTTAAAAAAATCTTGGGTCAAAATAGCATTATTAGACTGAGATAAGCACTTTGGTGACATTTTCCTGTAACTTGTTCCCAGTACATTCTAAGTGGCTGCTGACTTTGTGAGGTCTCTAAAAGTGGGTTTTAGGAGCCCAACACAAAATACATGAGCCCCAATGCCTTCCTTCATACAAAACTGACACCCACTTTCCTTAAAAAATCGTGGCTCAAAATGGCATTTTTGGGCTGAGATAAGCACTTTGGTGACATTTTCCTGTAACTTGTTCCCAGTACATTCTAAGTGGCTGCTGACTTTGTGAGGTCTCTAAAAGTGGGTTTTAGGAGCCCAACACAAAATACATGAGCCCCAATGCCTTCCTTCATACAAAACTGACACCCACTTTCCTTAAAAAATCGTGGCTCAAAATGGCATTTTTGGGCTGAGATAAGCACTTTGGTGACATTTTCCTGTAACTTGTTCCCAGTACATTCTAAGTGGCTGCTGACTTTGTGAGGTCTCTAAAAGTGGGTTTTAGGAGCCCAACACAAAATACATGAGCCCTAATGCCTTCTTTCAGACAAAACTGACTTCCACTTTCTTAAAAAAATCTTGGGTCAAAATAGCATTATTAGACTGAGATAAGCACTTTGGTGACATTTTCCTGTAACTTGTTCCCAGTACATTCTAAGTGGCTGCTGACTTTGTGAGGTCTCTAAAAGTGGGTTTTAGGAGCCCAACACAAAATACATGAGCCCCAATGCCTTCCTTCATACAAAACTGACACCCACTTTCCTTAAAAAATCGTGGCTCAAAATGGCATTTTTGGGCTGAGATAAGCACTTTGGTGACATTTTCCTGTAACTTGTTCCCAGTACATTCTAAGTGGCTGCTGACTTTGTGAGGTCTCTAAAAGTGGGTTTTAGGAGCCCAACACAAAATACATGAGCCCTAATGCCTTCTTTCAGACAAAACTGACTTCCACTTTCTTAAAAAAATCTTGGGTCAAAATAGCATTATTAGACTGAGATAAGCACTTTGGTGACATTTTCCTGTAACTTGTTCCCAGTACATTCTAAGTGGCTGCTGACTTTGTGAGGTCTCTAAAAGTGGGTTTTAGGAGCCCAACACAAAATACATGAGCCCCAATGCCTTCCTTCATACAAAACTGACACCCACTTTCCTTAAAAAATCGTGGCTCAAAATGGCATTTTTGGGCTGAGATAAGCACTTTGCTGACATTTTCCTGTAACTTGTTCCCAGTACATTCTAAGTGGCTGCTGACTTTGTGAGGTCTCTAAAAGTGGGTTTTAGGAGCCCAACACAAAATACATGAGCCCTAATGCCTTCTTTCAGACAAAACTGACTTCCACTTTCTTAAAAAAATCTTGGGTCAAAATAGCATTATTAGACTGAGATAAGCACTTTGGTGACATTTTCCTGTAACTTGTTCCCAGTACATTCTAAGTGGCTGCTGACTTTGTGAGGTCTCTAAAAGTGGGTTTTAGGAGCCCAACACAAAATACATGAGCCCCAATGCCTTCCTTCATACAAAACTGACACCCACTTTCCTTAAAAAATCGTGGCTCAAAATGGCATTTTTGGGCTGAGATAAGCACTTTGGTGACATTTTCCTGTAACTTGTTCCCAGTACATTCTAAGTGGCTGCTGACTTTGTGAGGTCTCTAAAAGTGGGTTTTAGGAGCCCAACACAAAATACATGAGCCCTAATGCCTTCTTTCAGACAAAACTGACTTCCACTTTCTTAAAAAAATCTTGGGTCAAAATAGCATTATTAGACTGAGATAAGCACTTTGGTGACATTTTCCTGTAACTTGTTCCCAGTACATTCTAAGTGGCTGCTGACTTTGTGAGGTCTCTAAAAGTGGGTTTTAGGAGCCCAACACAAAATACATGAGCCCCAATGCCTTCCTTCATACAAAACTGACACCCACTTTCCTTAAAAAATCGTGGCTCAAAATGGCATTTTTGGGCTGAGATAAGCACTTTGGTGACATTTTCCTGTAACTTGTTCCCAGTACATTCTAAGTGGCTGCTGACTTTGTGAGGTCTCTAAAAGTGGGTTTTAGGAGCCCAACACAAAATACATGAGCCCTAATGCCTTCCTTCAGACAGAACTGACACCCACTTTCTTTAAAAAATCGTGGTTCAAAATAGCATTTTTGGGCTGAGATAAGCACTTTGGTGACATTTTCCTGTAACTTGTTCCCAGTACATTTTAAGTGGCTGCTGACTTTGTGAGGTCTGTAAAATTGGGTTTTAGGAGCCCAACACAAAATACATGAGCCCTAATGCCTTCTTTCAGACAAAACTGACTTCCACTTTCTTAAAAAAATCTTGGGTCAAAATAGCATTATTAGACTGAGATAAGCACTTTGGTGACATTTTCCTGTAACTTGTTCCCAGTACATTCTAAGTGGCTGCTGACTTTGTGAGGTCTCTAAAAGTGGGTTTTAGGAGCCCAACACAAAATACATGAGCCCCAATGCCTTCCTTCATACAAAACTGACACCCACTTTCCTTAAAAAATCGTGGCTCAAAATGGCATTTTTGGGCTGAGATAAGCACTTTGGTGACATTTTCCTGTAACTTGTTCCCAGTACATTCTAAGTGGCTAATGACTTTGTGAGGTCTCTAAAAGTGGGTTTTAGGAGCCCAACACAAAATACATGAGCCCTAATGCCTTCCTTCAGACAGAACTGACACCCACTTTCTTTAAAAAATCGTGGTTCAAAATAGCATTTTTGGGCTGAGATAAGCACTTTGGTGACATTTTCCTGTAACTTGTTCCCAGTACATTTTAAGTGGCTGCTGACTTTGTGAGGTCTGTAAAATTGGGTTTTAGGAGCCCAACACAAAATACATGAGCCCTAATGCCTTCTTTCAGACAAAACTGACTTCCACTTTCTTAAAAAAATCTTGGGTCAAAATAGCATTATTAGACTGAGATAAGCACTTTGGTGACATTTTCCTGTAACTTGTTCCCAGTACATTCTAAGTGGCTGCTGACTTTGTGAGGTCTCTAAAAGTGGGTTTTAGGAGCCCAACAAAAAATACATGAGCCCCAATGCCTTCCTTCATACAAAACTGACACCCACTTTCCTTAAAAAATCGTGGCTCAAAATGGCATTTTTGGGCTGAGATAAGCACTTTGGTGACATTTTCCTGTAACTTGTTCCCAGTACATTCTAAGTGGCTGCTGACTTTGTGAGGTCTCTAAAAGTGGGTTTTAGGAGCCCAACACAAAATACATGAGCCCTAATGCCTTCCTTCAGACAGAACTGACACCCACTTTCTTTAAAAAATCGTGGTTCAAAATAGCCTTTTTGGGCTGAGATAAGCACTTTGGTGACATTTTCCTGTAACTTGTTCCCAGTACATTTTAAGTGGCTGCTGACTTTGTGAGGTCTGTAAAATTGGGTTTTAGGAGCCCAACACAAAATACATGAGCCCTAATGCCTTCTTTCAGACAAAACTGACTTCCACTTTCTTAAAAAAATCTTGGGTCAAAATAGCATTATTAGACTGAGATAAGCACTTTGGTGACATTTTCCTGTAACTTGTTCCCAGTACATTCTAAGTGGCTGCTGACTTTGTGAGGTCTCTAAAAGTGGGTTTTAGGAGCCCAACACAAAATACATGAGCCCCAATGCCTTCCTTCATACAAAACTGACACCCACTTTCCTTAAAAAATCGTGGCTCAAAATGGCATTTTTGGGCTGAGATAAGCACTTTGGTGACATTTTCCTGTAACTTGTTCCCAGTACATTCTAAGTGGCTGCTGACTTTGTGAGGTCTCTAAAAGTGGGTTTTAGGAGCCCAACACAAAATACATGAGCCCTAATGCCTTCTTTCAGACAAAACTGACTTCCACTTTCTTAAAAAAATCTTGGGTCAAAATAGCATTATTAGACTGAGATAAGCACTTTGGTGACATTTTCCTGTAACTTGTTCCCAGTACATTCTAAGTGGCTGCTGACTTTGTGAGGTCTCTAAAAGTGGGTTTTAGGAGCCCAACACAAAATACATGAGCCCCAATGCCTTCCTTCATACAAAACTGACACCCACTTTCCTTAAAAAATCGTGGCTCAAAATGGCATTTTTGGGCTGAGATAAGCACTTTGGTGACATTTTCCTGTAACTTGTTCCCAGTACATTCTAAGTGGCTGCTGACTTTGTGAGGTCTCTAAAAGTGGGTTTTAGGAGCCCAACACAAAATACATGAGCCCTAATGCCTTCCTTCAGACAGAACTGACACCCACTTTCTTTAAAAAATCGTGGTTCAAAATAGCATTTTTGGGCTGAGATAAGCACTTTGGTGACATTTTCCTGTAACTTGTTCCCAGTACATTTTAAGTGGCTGCTGACTTTGTGAGGTCTGTAAAATTGGGTTTTAGGAGCCCAACACAAAATACATGAGCCCTAATGCCTTCTTTCAGACAAAACTGACTTCCACTTTCTTAAAAAAATCTTGGGTCAAAATAGCATTATTAGACTGAGATAAGCACTTTGGTGACATTTTCCTGTAACTTGTTCCCAGTACATTCTAAGTGGCTGCTGACTTTGTGAGGTCTCTAAAAGTGGGTTTTAGGAGCCCAACACAAAATACATGAGCCCCAATGCCTTCCTTCATACAAAACTGACACCCACTTTCCTTAAAAAATCGTGGCTCAAAATGGCATTTTTGGGCTGAGATAAGCACTTTGGTGACATTTTCCTGTAACTTGTTCCCAGTACATTCTAAGTGGCTAATGACTTTGTGAGGTCTCTAAAAGTGGGTTTTAGGAGCCCAACACAAAATACATGAGCCCTAATGCCTTCCTTCAGACAGAACTGACACCCACTTTCTTTAAAAAATCGTGGTTCAAAATAGCATTTTTGGGCTGAGATAAGCACTTTGGTGACATTTTCCTGTAACTTGTTCCCAGTACATTTTAAGTGGCTGCTGACTTTGTGAGGTCTGTAAAATTGGGTTTTAGGAGCCCAACACAAAATACATGAGCCCTAATGCCTTCTTTCAGACAAAACTGACTTCCACTTTCTTAAAAAAATCTTGGGTCAAAATAGCATTATTAGACTGAGATAAGCACTTTGGTGACATTTTCCTGTAACTTGTTCCCAGTACATTCTAAGTGGCTGCTGACTTTGTGAGGTCTCTAAAAGTGGGTTTTAGGAGCCCAACAAAAAATACATGAGCCCCAATGCCTTCCTTCATACAAAACTGACACCCACTTTCCTTAAAAAATCGTGGCTCAAAATGGCATTTTTGGGCTGAGATAAGCACTTTGGTGACATTTTCCTGTAACTTGTTCCCAGTACATTCTAAGTGGCTGCTGACTTTGTGAGGTCTCTAAAAGTGGGTTTTAGGAGCCCAACACAAAATACATGAGCCCTAATGCCTTCCTTCAGACAGAACTGACACCCACTTTCTTTAAAAAATCGTGGTTCAAAATAGCCTTTTTGGGCTGAGATAAGCACTTTGGTGACATTTTCCTGTAACTTGTTCCCAGTACATTTTAAGTGGCTGCTGACTTTGTGAGGTCTGTAAAATTGGGTTTTAGGAGCCCAACACAAAATACATGAGCCCTAATGCCTTCTTTCAGACAAAACTGACTTCCACTTTCTTAAAAAAATCTTGGGTCAAAATAGCATTATTAGACTGAGATAAGCACTTTGGTGACATTTTCCTGTAACTTGTTCCCAGTACATTCTAAGTGGCTGCTGACTTTGTGAGGTCTCTAAAAGTGGGTTTTAGGAGCCCAACACAAAATACATGAGCCCCAATGCCTTCCTTCATACAAAACTGACACCCACTTTCCTTAAAAAATCGTGGCTCAAAATGGCATTTTTGGGCTGAGATAAGCACTTTGGTGACATTTTCCTGTAACTTGTTCCCAGTACATTCTAAGTGGCTGCTGACTTTGTGAGGTCTCTAAAAGTGGGTTTTAGGAGCCCAACACAAAATACATGAGCCCTAATGCCTTCTTTCAGACAAAACTGACTTCCACTTTCTTAAAAAAATCTTGGGTCAAAATAGCATTATTAGACTGAGATAAGCACTTTGGTGACATTTTCCTGTAACTTGTTCCCAGTACATTCTAAGTGGCTGCTGACTTTGTGAGGTCTCTAAAAGTGGGTTTTAGGAGCCCAACACAAAATACATGAGCCCCAATGCCTTCCTTCATACAAAACTGACACCCACTTTCCTTAAAAAATCGTGGCTCAAAATGGCATTTTTGGGCTGAGATAAGCACTTTGGTGACATTTTCCTGTAACTTGTTCCCAGTACATTCTAAGTGGCTGCTGACTTTGTGAGGTCTCTAAAAGTGGGTTTTAGGAGCCCAACACAAAATACATGAGCCCCAATGCCTTCCTTCATACAAAACTGACACCCACTTTCCTTAAAAAATCCTGGCTCAAAATGGCATTTTTGGGCTGAGATAAGCACTTTGGTGACATTTTCCTGTAACTTGTTCCCAGTACATTCTAAGTGGCTGCTGACTTTGTGAGGTCTCTAAAAGTGGGTTTTAGGAGCCCAACACAAAATACATGAGCCCTAATGCCTTCTTTCAGACAAAACTGACTTCCACTTTCTTAAAAAAATCTTGGGTCAAAATAGCATTATTAGACTGAGATAAGCACTTTGGTGACATTTTCCTGTAACTTGTTCCCAGTACATTCTAAGTGGCTGCTGACTTTGTGAGGTCTCTAAAAGTGGGTTTTAGGAGCCCAACACAAAATACATGAGCCCCAATGCCTTCCTTCATACAAAACTGACACCCACTTTCCTTAAAAAATCGTGGCTCAAAATGGCATTTTTGGGCTGAGATAAGCACTTTGGTGACATTTTCCTGTAACTTGTTCCCAGTACATTCTAAGTGGCTGCTGACTTTGTGAGGTCTCTAAAAGTGGGTTTTAGGAGCCCAACACAAAATACATGAGCCCTAATGCCTTCTTTCAGACAAAACTGACTTCCACTTTCTTAAAAAAATCTTGGGTCAAAATAGCATTATTAGACTGAGATAAGCACTTTGGTGACATTTTCCTGTAACTTGTTCCCAGTACATTCTAAGTGGCTGCTGACTTTGTGAGGTCTCTAAAAGTGGGTTTTAGGAGCCCAACACAAAATACATGAGCCCCAATGCCTTCCTTCATACAAAACTGACACCCACTTTCCTTAAAAAATCGTGGCTCAAAATGGCATTTTTGGGCTGAGATAAGCACTTTGGTGACATTTTCCTGTAACTTGTTCCCAGTACATTCTAAGTGGCTGCTGACTTTGTGAGGTCTCTAAAAGTGGGTTTTAGGAGCCCAACACAAAATACATGAGCCCTAATGCCTTCCTTCAGACAGAACTGACACCCACTTTCTTTAAAAAATCGTGGTTCAAAATAGCATTTTTGGGCTGAGATAAGCACTTTGGTGACATTTTCCTGTAACTTGTTCCCAGTACATTTTAAGTGGCTGCTGACTTTGTGAGGTCTGTAAAATTGGGTTTTAGGAGCCCAACACAAAATACATGAGCCCTAATGCCTTCTTTCAGACAAAACTGACTTCCACTTTCTTAAAAAAATCTTGGGTCAAAATAGCATTATTAGACTGAGATAAGCACTTTGGTGACATTTTCCTGTAACTTGTTCCCAGTACATTCTAAGTGGCTGCTGACTTTGTGAGGTCTCTAAAAGTGGGTTTTAGGAGCCCAACACAAAATACATGAGCCCCAATGCCTTCCTTCATACAAAACTGACACCCACTTTCCTTAAAAAATCGTGGCTCAAAATGGCATTTTTGGGCTGAGATAAGCACTTTGGTGACATTTTCCTGTAACTTGTTCCCAGTACATTCTAAGTGGCTAATGACTTTGTGAGGTCTCTAAAAGTGGGTTTTAGGAGCCCAACACAAAATACATGAGCCCTAATGCCTTCCTTCAGACAGAACTGACACCCACTTTCTTTAAAAAATCGTGGTTCAAAATAGCATTTTTGGGCTGAGATAAGCACTTTGGTGACATTTTCCTGTAACTTGTTCCCAGTACATTTTAAGTGGCTGCTGACTTTGTGAGGTCTGTAAAATTGGGTTTTAGGAGCCCAACACAAAATACATGAGCCCTAATGCCTTCTTTCAGACAAAACTGACTTCCACTTTCTTAAAAAAATCTTGGGTCAAAATAGCATTATTAGACTGAGATAAGCACTTTGGTGACATTTTCCTGTAACTTGTTCCCAGTACATTCTAAGTGGCTGCTGACTTTGTGAGGTCTCTAAAAGTGGGTTTTAGGAGCCCAACAAAAAATACATGAGCCCCAATGCCTTCCTTCATACAAAACTGACACCCACTTTCCTTAAAAAATCGTGGCTCAAAATGGCATTTTTGGGCTGAGATAAGCACTTTGGTGACATTTTCCTGTAACTTGTTCCCAGTACATTCTAAGTGGCTGCTGACTTTGTGAGGTCTCTAAAAGTGGGTTTTAGGAGCCCAACACAAAATACATGAGCCCTAATGCCTTCCTTCAGACAGAACTGACACCCACTTTCTTTAAAAAATCGTGGTTCAAAATAGCCTTTTTGGGCTGAGATAAGCACTTTGGTGACATTTTCCTGTAACTTGTTCCCAGTACATTTTAAGTGGCTGCTGACTTTGTGAGGTCTGTAAAATTGGGTTTTAGGAGCCCAACACAAAATACATGAGCCCTAATGCCTTCTTTCAGACAAAACTGACTTCCACTTTCTTAAAAAAATCTTGGGTCAAAATAGCATTATTAGACTGAGATAAGCACTTTGGTGACATTTTCCTGTAACTTGTTCCCAGTACATTCTAAGTGGCTGCTGACTTTGTGAGGTCTCTAAAAGTGGGTTTTAGGAGCCCAACACAAAATACATGAGCCCCAATGCCTTCCTTCATACAAAACTGACACCCACTTTCCTTAAAAAATCGTGGCTCAAAATGGCATTTTTGGGCTGAGATAAGCACTTTGGTGACATTTTCCTGTAACTTGTTCCCAGTACATTCTAAGTGGCTGCTGACTTTGTGAGGTCTCTAAAAGTGGGTTTTAGGAGCCCAACACAAAATACATGAGCCCTAATGCCTTCTTTCAGACAAAACTGACTTCCACTTTCTTAAAAAAATCTTGGGTCAAAATAGCATTATTAGACTGAGATAAGCACTTTGGTGACATTTTCCTGTAACTTGTTCCCAGTACATTCTAAGTGGCTGCTGACTTTGTGAGGTCTCTAAAAGTGGGTTTTAGGAGCCCAACACAAAATACATGAGCCCCAATGCCTTCCTTCATACAAAACTGACACCCACTTTCCTTAAAAAATCGTGGCTCAAAATGGCATTTTTGGGCTGAGATAAGCACTTTGGTGACATTTTCCTGTAACTTGTTCCCAGTACATTCTAAGTGGCTGCTGACTTTGTGAGGTCTCTAAAAGTGGGTTTTAGGAGCCCAACACAAAATACATGAGCCCTAATGCCTTCTTTCAGACAGAACTGACACCCACTTTCTTTAAAAAATCGTGGTTCAAAATAGCATTTTTGGGCTGAGATAAGCACTTTGGTGACATTTTCCTGTAACTTGTTCCCAGTACATTTTAAGTGGCTGCTGACTTTGTGAGGTCTGTAAAATTGGGTTTTAGGAGCCCAACACAAAATACATGAGCCCTAATGCCTTCTTTCAGACAAAACTGACTTCCACTTTCTTAAAAAAATCTTGGGTCAAAATAGCATTATTAGACTGAGATAAGCACTTTGGTGACATTTTCCTGTAACTTGTTCCCAGTACATTCTAAGTGGCTGCTGACTTTGTGAGGTCTCTAAAAGTGGGTTTTAGGAGCCCAACACAAAATACATGAGCCCTAATGCCTTCTTTCAGACAAAACTGACACCCACTTTCTTTAAAAAATCTTGGGTCAAAATAGCATTTTTAGACTGAGATAAGCACTTTGGTGACATTTTCCTGTAACTTGTTCCCAGTACATTCTAAGTGGCTGCTGACTTTGTGAGGTCTCTAAAAGTGGGTTTTAGGAGCCCAACACAAAATACATGAGCCCCAATGCCTTCCTTCAGACAAAACTGACACCCACTTTCTTTAAAAAATCGTGGCTCAAAATAGAATTTTTGGGCTGAGATAAGCACTTTGGTGACATTTTCCCCTACAGGCTGGTATTATAATATGTGACTCTCTACCTCCCCCTACAGGCTGGTATTATAATAGGTTACTCTCTACCTCCCCTACAGGCTGGTATTATAATATGTGACTCTCTACCTCCCCCTACAGGCTGGTACTATAATATGTTACTCTCTACCTCCCCCTACAGGCTGGTATTATAATATGTTACTCTCTACCTCCCCCTACAGGCTGGTATTATAATATGTTACTCTCTACCTCCCCCTACAGGCTGGTATTATAATATGTTACTCTCTACCTCCCTCTACAGGCTGGTATTATAATATGTTACTCTCTACCTCCCCCTACAGGCTGGTATTATAATATGTTACTCTCTACCTCCCCTACAGGCTGGTATTATAATATGTGACTCTCTACCTCCCCCTACAGGCTGGTATTATAATATGTTACTCTCTACCTCCCCCTACAGGCTGGTATTATAATATGTGACTCTCTACCTCCCCCTACAGGCTGGTACTATAATATGTTACTCTCTACCTCCCCCTACAGGCTGGTATTATAATATGTTACTCTCTACCTCCCCCTACAGGCTGGTATTATAATATGTTACTCTCTACCTCCCCCTACAGGCTGGTATTATAATATGTTACTCTCTACCTCCCCCTACAGGCTGGTATTATAATATGTTACTCTCTACCTCCCCCTACAGGCTGGTATTATAATATGTTACTCTCTACCTCCTCCTACAGGCTGGTATTATAATATGTTACTCTCTACCTCCCCTACAGGCTGGTATTATAATATGTGACTCTCTACCTCCCCCTACAGGCTGGTATTATAATATGTTACTCTCTACCTCCCCCTACAGGCTGGTATTATAATATGTGACTCTCTACCTCCCCCTACAGGCTGGTATTATAATATGTGACTCTCTACCTCCCCCTACAGGCTGGTATTATAATATGTGACTCTCTACCTCCCCCTACAGGCTGGTATTATAATATGTGACTCTCTACCTCCCCCTACAGGCTGGTATTATAATATGTTACTCTCTACCTCCCCCTACAGGTTGGTATTATAATATGTGACTCTCTACCTCCCCCTACAGGCTGGTATTATAATATGTTACTCTCTACCTCCCCCTACAGGCTGGTATTATAATATGTTACTCTCTACCTCCCTCTACAGGCTGGTATTATAATATCTTACTCTCTACCTCCCCCTACAGACTGGTATTATACTATGTTACTCTTTACATCCCCCTACAGGCTGGTATAATAATATGTTACTCTCTACCTCCCCCTAGAGGCTGGTATTATAATATGTTACTCTCTACCTCCCCCTAGAGACTGGTATTATACTATGTTACTCTCTACCTCCCCCTACAGGCTGGTATTATAATATGTTACTCTCTACCTCCCCCTACAGGTTGGTATTATAATATGTGACTCTCTACCTCCCCCTACAGGCTGGTATTATAATATGTTACTCTCTACCTCCCCCTACAGGCTGGTATAATAATATGTTACTCTCTACCAATCGATTGATCAATCGGTCGAACAATTAACCCCGGCCCCTCCCCCAGCCACTATGTGGGCGTGGCCTATCACCTTGGGGGTGTGGTTTCGAGCCGGGGGTGTGGCCTATTGGTGAGGGGAAAGTGGTTTGGGGCTGTGGGCTTGGCCTATCACCAAGGGGGTGTGGTTTGGAGCTATGGGCGTGGCCTATCGCCAAGGGGGTGTGGTTTAATGCTAGGGGCGTAGCCTATCGACATGGGGGCGTGGTTTGGAGCTTGGGGCGTGGCCTGTCGGCTTGGGGCGAGGGGCTGTGGTTTGAAGCTGGGGGCGTGGCCTATCGCCATCGGGGCGTGGTTTGGAGCGGGGGGCGTGGCCTGTCGGCTTGGGGGCGTGGTTTACAGCAGTGGGACTCTACGAGCTTGTAGATCTGATATCGGCTGGGGGTGGGCGTGGCCTATCACCCCGGGGGATGGGGTCTGAAGCTCTGGGCGGGGCCTATTGGCTTGGGGGCGTGGTTTCAAGCTGGGGGCGTGGCCTTTCCCGTTGGATTGGGGTCTTAAGCCGTGTGCTTGTCCTCTATCGGCGAGGGGTGTGTGGTTTGAAGCTGGGGGCGTGGCCTATCGCCATGGGGGCATGGTTTGGAGCGGGGGGCGTGGCCTGTCGGCTTGGGGGCGTGGTTTACAGCAGTGGGACTCAAAAATAGCGGATCTACAAGCTCGTAGATCATAGCTCTACGAGCTTGTAGATCTGATATCGGCTGGGGGTGGGCGTGGCCTATCACCCCGGGGGTGGGGTCTGAAGCTGTGGGCGGGGCCTATTGGCTTGGGGGCGTGGTTTCCAGCCGGGGGCGTGGCCTTTCCCCTTGGATTGGGGTCTTAAGCCGTGTGCTTGTCCTCTATCGGCGAGGGGTGTGTGGTTTGAAGCTGGGGGCGTGGCCTATCGCCATGGGGGCGTGGTTTGGAGCTGGGGGCGTGGCTTGTTGGCTTGGGGGCGTGGTATACAGCAGTGGGACTCAAAAATAGCAGATCTACAAGCTCGTAGAGCATAGTTCTACGAGCTTGTAGATCTGATATCGGCTGGGGTTGGGCGTGGCCTATCACCCCGGGGGGTGGGGTATGAAGCTGTGGGCGGGGGCCTGTCGGCTTGGAGGCGTGGTTTGAAGCTGGGGGCGTGGCTTATCGGCTTGGGGGCGTGGTTTACAGCAGTGGGACTCAGTAATAGCAGATCTACAAGCTCGTAGATCATAGCTCTACGAGCTTGTAGATCTGATATCGGCTGGGGGTGGGCGTGGCCTATCACCCCGGGGGGTGGGGTCTGAAGCTGTGGGCGGGGCCTATTGGCTTGGGGGCGTGGTTTCAAGCCGGGGGCGTGGCCTTTCCCCTTGGATTGGGGTTTTAAGCTGTGTGCTTGTCCTCTATCGGCGAGGGGGCTGTGGTTTGAAGCTGGGGGCGTGGCCTATCGCCATGGGGGCGTGGTTTGGAGCGGGGGGCGGGGCCTGTCGGCTTGGGGGCGTGGCCTTTCCCCTTGGATTGGGGTCTTAAGCCGTGTGCTTGTCCTCTATCGGCGAGGGGTGTGTGGTTTGAAGCTGGGGGCGTGGCCTATCGCCATGGGGATGTGGTTTGGAGCTGGGGGCGTGGCTTGTTGGCTTGGGGTCGTGGTATACAGCAGTGGGACTCAAAAATAGCAGATCTACAAGCTCGTAGAGCTATGCTCTACGAGCTTGTAGATCTGCTATTTTTTCGCCCCCAAGCCAATAGGCCCCGCCCACAGCTTCAGACCCCACCCCCCGGGGTGATAGGCCACGCCCACCCCCAGCCGATATCAGATCTACAAGCTCGTAGAGCTATGATCTACGAGCTTGTAGATCTGCTATTTTTGAGTCCCACTGCTGTAAAACACGCCCCCACGCCGATAAGCCACGCCCCCAGCTTCAAACCACGCCCCCAAGCCAATAGGCCCCGCCCACAGCTTCAGACCCCACCCCCCGGGGTGATAGGCCACGCCCACCCCCAGCCGATATCAGATCTACAAGTTCGTAGAGCTATGATCTACGAGCTTGTAGATCTGCTATTTTTGAGTCCCACTGCTGTAAACCACGCCCCCAAGCCGACAGGCCACGCCCCCCGCTCCAAACCACGCCCCGATGGCGATAGGCCACGCCCCCAGCTTCAAACCACAGCCCCTCGCCCCAAGCCGACAGGCCACGTCCCCAGCACCAAACCACGCCCCCATGGCGATAGGCCACACCCCTAGCCTTAAACCACACCCCCCCTTGGCGATAGGCCACGCCCATAGCTCCAAACCACACCCCCTTGGTGATAGGCCAAGCCCACAGCTCCAAACCACTCCACACGCCCAAATAGTGGCTGGGGGAGGGGCCGGGGTTAATTGTTCGACCGATTGATCAATCGATTGGTAGAGATTAACATATTATTATACCATCCTGTAGGGGGAGGTAGAGAGTAACATATTATAATACCAGCCTTTAGGGGGAGGTAGAGAGTAACATAGTATAATACCAGCCTGTAGGGGGAGGTAGAGAGTAACATATTATAATACCAGCCTCTAGGGGGAGGTAGAGAGTAACATATTATTATACCAGCCTGTAGGGGGAGGTAGAGAGTAACATAGTATAATACCAGTCTGTAGGGGGAGGTAGAGAGTAAGATATTATAATACCAGCCTGTAGAGGGAGGTAGAGAGTAACATATTATAATACCAGCCTTAAGGGGGAGGTAGAGAGTAACATAGTATAATACCAGTCTGTAGGGGGAGGTAGAGAGTAACATATTATAATACCAGCCTGTAGAGGGAGGTAGAGAGTAACATATTATAATACCAGCCTGTAGGGGGAGGTAGAGAGTAACATATTATAATACCAGCCTGTAGGGGGAGGTAGAGAGTCACATATTATAATACCAACCTGTAGGGGGAGGTAGAGAGTAACATATTATAATACCAGCCTGTAGGGGGAGGTAGAGAGTAACATAGTATAATACCAGTCTCTAGGGGGAGGTAGAGAGTAACATATTATAATACCAGCCTCTAGGGGGAGGTAGAAAGTAACATATTATTATACCAGCCTGTAGGGGGAGGTAGAGAGTAACATAGTATAATACCAGTCTGTAGGGGGAGGTAGAGAGTAAGATATTATAATACCAGCCTGTAGAGGGAGGTAGAGAGTAACATATTATAATACCAGCCTGTAGGGGGAGGTAGAGAGTAACATAGTATAATACCAGTCTGTAGGGGGAGGTAGAGAGTAACATATTATAATACCAGCCTGTAGAGGGAGGTAGAGAGTAACATATTATAATACCAGCCTGTAGGGGGAGGTAGAGAGTAATATAGTATAATACCAGTCTGTAGGGGGAGGTAGAGAGTAACATATTATAATACCAGCCTGTAGAGGGAGGTAGAGAGTAACATATTATAATACCAGCCTGTAGGGGGAGGTAGAGAGTAATTATTATAATACCAGCCTGTAGGGGGAGGTAGAGAGTCAAATAATATAATACCAGCCTGTAGGGGGAGGTAGAGAGTCACATATTATAATACCAGCCTGTAGGGGGAGGTAGAGAGTCACATATTATAATACCAGCCTGTAGGGGGAGGTAGAGAGTAACATATTATAATACCAGCCTGTAGGGGGAGGTAGAGAGTCACATATTATAATACCAGCCTGTAGGGGTAGGTAGAGAGTAACATATTATAATACCAGCCTGTAGGGGGAGGTAGAGAGTAACATATTATAATACCAGCCTGTAGGGGGAGGTAGAGAGTAACATATTATAATACCAGCCTGTAGGGGGAGGTAGAGAGTCAAATATTATAATACCAGCCTGTAGGGGGAGGTAGAGAGTAACATATTATAATACCAGCCTGTAGGGGGAGGTAGAGAGTAACATATTATAATACGTATTTTTAAGAAAGTGGGTGTCAGTTTTGTCTGAAGGAAGGCATTAGGGCTCATGTATTTTGTGTTGGGCTCCTAAAACCCACTTTTAGAGACCTCACAAAGTCAGCAGCCACTTAGAATGTACTGGGAACAAGTTACAGGAAAGTGTCACAAAAGTGCTTATCTCAGCCTAAAAATGCTATTTTGACATTTTCCTTTAACTTGTTCCCAGTACATTCTAAGTGGCTGCTGACTTTGTGAGGTCTCTAAAAGTGGGTTTTAGGAGCCCAACACAAAATACATGAGCCCCAATGCCTTCCTTCATACAAAACTGACACCCACTTTCCTTAAAAAATCGTGGCTCAAAATGGCATTTTTGGGCTGAGATAAGCACTTTGGTGACATTTTCCTGTAACTTGTTCCCAGTACATTTTAAGTGGCTGCTGACTTTGTGAGGTCTGTAAAATTGGGTTTTAGGAGCCCAACACAAAATACATGAGCCCTAATGCCTTCTTTCAGACAAAACTGACTTCCACTTTCTTAAAAAAATCTTGGGTCAAAATAGCATTATTAGACTGAGATAAGCACTTTGGTGACATTTTCCTGTAACTTGTTCCCAGTACATTCTAAGTGGCTGCTGACTTTGTGAGGTCTCTAAAAGTGGGTTTTAGGAGCCCAACACAAAATACATGAGCCCCAATGCCTTCCTTCATACAAAACTGACACCCACTTTCCTTAAAAAATCGTGGCTCAAAATGGCATTTTTGGGCTGAGATAAGCACTTTGGTGACATTTTCCTGTAACTTGTTCCCAGTACATTCTAAGTGGCTGCTGACTTTGTGAGGTCTCTAAAAGTGGGTTTTAGGAGCCCAACACAAAATACATGAGCCCTAATGCCTTCCTTCAGACAGAACTGACACCCACTTTCTTTAAAAAATCGTGGTTCAAAATAGCATTTTTGGGCTGAGATAAGCACTTTGGTGACATTTTCCTGTAACTTGTTCCCAGTACATTTTAAGTGGCTGCTGACTTTGTGAGGTCTGTAAAATTGGGTTTTAGGAGCCCAACACAAAATACATGAGCCCTAATGCCTTCTTTCAGACAAAACTGACTTCCACTTTCTTAAAAAAATCTTGGGTCAAAATAGCATTATTAGACTGAGATAAGCACTTTGGTGACATTTTCCTGTAACTTGTTCCCAGTACATTCTAAGTGGCTGCTGACTTTGTGAGGTCTCTAAAAGTGGGTTTTAGGAGCCCAACACAAAATACATGAGCCCCAATGCCTTCCTTCATACAAAACTGACACCCACTTTCCTTAAAAAATCGTGGCTCAAAATGGCATTTTTGGGCTGAGATAAGCACTTTGGTGACATTTTCCTGTAACTTGTTCCCAGTACATTCTAAGTGGCTGCTGACTTTGTGAGGTCTCTAAAAGTGGGTTTTAGGAGCCCAACACAAAATACATGAGCCCTAATGCCTTCCTTCAGACAGAACTGACACCCACTTTCTTTAAAAAATCGTGGTTCAAAATAGCCTTTTTGGGCTGAGATAAGCACTTTGGTGACATTTTCCTGTAACTTGTTCCCAGTACATTTTAAGTGGCTGCTGACTTTGTGAGGTCTGTAAAATTGGGTTTTAGGAGCCCAACACAAAATACATGAGCCCTAATGCCTTCTTTCAGACAAAACTGACTTCCACTTTCTTAAAAAAATCTTGGGTCAAAATAGCATTATTAGACTGAGATAAGCACTTTGGTGACATTTTCCTGTAACTTGTTCCCAGTACATTCTAAGTGGCTGCTGACTTTGTGAGGTCTCTAAAAGTGGGTTTTAGGAGCCCAACACAAAATACATGAGCCCTAATGCCTTCTTTCAGACAAAACTGACACCCACTTTCTATAAAAAATCTTGGGTCAAAATAGCATTTTTAGACTGAGATAAGCACTTTGGTGACATTTTCCTGTAACTTGTTCCCAGTACATTCTAAGTGGCTGCTGACTTTGTGAGGTCTCTAAAAGTGGGTTTTAGGAGCCCAACACAAAATACATGAGCCCCAATGCCTTCCTTCAGACAAAACTGACACCCACTTTCTTTAAAAAATCGTGGCTCAAAATAGCATTTTTGGGCTGAGATAAGCACTTTGGTGACATTTTCCCCTACAGGCTGGTATTATAATATGTGACTCTCTACCTCCCCCTACAGGCTGGTATTATAATAGGTTACTCTCTACCTCCCCTACAGGCTGGTATTATAATATGTGACTCTCTACCTCCCCCTACAGGCTGGTACTATAATATGTTACTCTCTACCTCCCCCTACAGGCTGGTATTATAATATGTTACTCTCTACCTCCCCCTACAGGCTGGTATTATAATATGTTACTCTCTACCTCCCCCTACAGGCTGGTATTATAATATGTTACTCTCTACCTCCCTCTACAGGCTGGTATTATAATATGTTACTCTCTACCTCCCCCTACAGGCTGGTATTATAATATGTTACTCTCTACCTCCCCCTACAGGCTGGTATTATAATATGTTACTCTCTACCTCCCCCTACAGGCTGGTATTATAATATGTTACTCTCTACCTCCCCCTACAGGCTGGTATTATAATATGTTACTCTCTACCTCCTCCTACAGGCTGGTATTATAATATGTTACTCTCTACCTCCCCTACAGGCTGGTATTATAATATGTGACTCTCTACCTCCCCCTACAGGCTGGTATTATAATATGTTACTCTCTACCTCCCCCTACAGGCTGGTATTATAATATGTGACTCTCTACCTCCCCCTACAGGCTGGTATTATAATATGTGACTCTCTACCTCCCCCTACAGGCTGGTATTATAATATGTGACTCTCTACCTCCCCCTACAGGCTGGTATTATAATATGTTACTCTCTACCTCCCCCTACAGGTTGGTATTATAATATGTGACTCTCTACCTCCCCCTACAGGCTGGTATTATAATATGTTACTCTCTACCTCCCCCTACAGGCTGGTATTATAATATGTTACTCTCTACCTCCCTCTACAGGCTGGTATTATAATATCTTACTCTCTACCTCCCCCTACAGACTGGTATTATACTATGTTACTCTTTACCTCCCCCTACAGGCTGGTATAATAATATGTTACTCTCTACCTCCCCCTAGAGGCTGGTATTATAATATGTTACTCTCTACCTCCCCCTAGAGACTGGTATTATACTATGTTACTCTCTACCTCCCCCTACAGGCTGGTATTATAATATGTTACTCTCTACCTCCCCCTACAGGTTGGTATTATAATATGTGACTCTCTACCTCCCCCTACAGGCTGGTATTATAATATGTTACTCTCTACCTCCCCCTACAGGCTGGTATAATAATATGTTACTCTCTACCAATCGATTGATCAATCGGTCGAACAATTAACCCCGGCCCCTCCCCCAGCCACTATGTGGGCGTGGCCTATCACCTTGGGGGTGTGGTTTCGAGCCGGGGGTGTGGCCTATTGGTGAGGGGGAAGTGGTTTGGGGCAGTGGGCTTGGCCTATCACCAAGGGGGTGTGGTTTGGAGCTATGGGCGTGGCCTATCGCCAAGGGGGTGTGGTTTAAGGCTAGGGGCGTAGCCTATCGACATGGGGGCGTGGTTTGGAGCTTGGGGCGTGGCCTGTCGGCTTGGGGCGAGGGGCTGTGGTTTGAAGCTGGGGGCGTGGCCTATCGCCATCGGGGCGTGGTTTGGAGCGGGGGGCGTGGCCTGTCGGCTTGGGGGCGTGGTTTACAGCAGTGGGACTCTACGAGCTTGTAGATCTGATATCGGCTGGGGGTGGGCGTGGCCTATCACCCCGGGGGATGGGGTCTGAAGCTCTGGGCGGGGCCTATTGGCTTGGGGGCGTGGTTTCAAGCTGGGGGCGTGGCCTTTCCCGTTGGATTGGGGTCTTAAGCCGTGTGCTTGTCCTCTATCGGCGAGGGGTGTGTGGTTTGAAGCTGGGGGCGTGGCCTATCGCCATGGGGGCATGGTTTGGAGCGGGGGGCGTGGCCTGTCGGCTTGGGGGCGTGGTTTACAGCAGTGGGACTCAAAAATAGCGGATCTACAAGCTCGTAGATCATAGCTCTACGAGCTTGTAGATCTGATATCGGCTGGGGGTGGGCGTGGCCTATCACCCCGGGGGGTGGGGTCTGAAGCTGTGGGCGGGGCCTATTGGCTTGGGGGCGTGGTTTCCAGCCGGGGGCGTGGCCTTTCCCCTTGGATTGGGGTCTTAAGCCGTGTGCTTGTCCTCTATCGGCGAGGGGTGTGTGGTTTGAAGCTGGGGGCGTGGCCTATCGCCATGGGGGCGTGGTTTGGAGCTGGGGGCGTGGCTTGTTGGCTTGGGGGCGTGGTATACAGCAGTGGGACTCAAAAATAGCAGATCTACAAGCTCGTAGAGCATAGTTCTACGAGCTTGTAGATCTGATATCGGCTGGGGTTGGGCGTGGCCTATCACCCCGGGGGGTGGGGTATGAAGCTGTGGGCGGGGGCCTGTCGGCTTGGAGGCGTGGTTTGAAGCTGGGGGCGTGGCTTATCGGCTTGGGGGCGTGGTTTACAGCAGTGGGACTCAGTAATAGCAGATCTACAAGCTCGTAGATCATAGCTCTACGAGCTTGTAGATCTGATATCGGCTGGGGGTGGGCGTGGCCTATCACCCCGGGGGGTGGGGTCTGAAGCTGTGGGCGGGGCCTATTGGCTTGGGGGCGTGGTTTCAAGCCGGGGGCGTGGCCTTTCCCCTTGGATTGGGGTTTTAAGCTGTGTGCTTGTCCTCTATCGGCGAGGGGGCTGTGGTTTGAAGCTGGGGGCGTGGCCTATCGCCATGGGGGCGTGGTTTGGAGCGGGGGGCGGGGCCTGTCGGCTTGGGGGCGTGGCCTTTCCCCTTGGATTGGGGTCTTAAGCCGTGTGCTTGTCCTCTATCGGCGAGGGGTGTGTGGTTTGAAGCTGGGGGCGTGGCCTATCGCCATGGGGATGTGGTTTGGAGCTGGGGGCGTGGCTTGTTGGCTTGGGGTCGTGGTATACAGCAGTGGGACTCAAAAATAGCAGATCTACAAGCTCGTAGAGCTATGCTCTACGAGCTTGTAGATCTGCTATTTTTTCGCCCCCAAGCCAATAGGCCCCGCCCACAGCTTCAGACCCCACCCCCCGGGGTGATAGGCCACGCCCACCCCCAGCCGATATCAGATCTACAAGCTCGTAGAGCTATGATCTACGAGCTTGTAGATCTGCTATTTTTGAGTCCCACTGCTGTAAAACACGCCCCCACGCCGATAAGCCACGCCCCCAGCTTCAAACCACGCCCCCAAGCCAATAGGCCCCGCCCACAGCTTCAGACCCCACCCCCCGGGGTGATAGGCCACGCCCACCCCCAGCCGATATCAGATCTACAAGTTCGTAGAGCTATGATCTACGAGCTTGTAGATCTGCTATTTTTGAGTCCCACTGCTGTAAACCACGCCCCCAAGCCGACAGGCCACGCCCCCCGCTCCAAACCACGCCCCGATGGCGATAGGCCACGCCCCCAGCTTCAAACCACAGCCCCTCGCCCCAAGCCGACAGGCCACGTCCCCAGCACCAAACCACGCCCCCATGGCGATAGGCCACACCCCTAGCCTTAAACCACACCCCCCCTTGGCGATAGGCCACGCCCATAGCTCCAAACCACACCCCCTTGGTGATAGGCCAAGCCCACAGCTCCAAACCACTCCCCCCTCACCAATAGGCCACACCCCCGGCTCGAAACCACACCCCCAAGGTGATATGCCACGCCCACATAGTGGCTGGGGGAGGGGCCGGGGTTAATTGTTCGACCGATTGATCAATCGATTGGTAGAGATTAACATATTATTATACCATCCTGTAGGGGGAGGTAGAGAGTAACATATTATAATACCAGCCTTTAGGGGGAGGTAGAGAGTAACATAGTATAATACCAGCCTGTAGGGGGAGGTAGAGAGTAACATATTATAATACCAGCATGTAGGGGGAGGTATAGAGTAACATATTATAATACCAGCCTCTAGGGGGAGGTAGAGAGTAACATATATAATTATACCAGCCTGTAGGGGGAGTTAGAGAGTAACATAGTATAATACCAGTCTGTAGGGGGAGGTAGAGAGTAAGATATTATAATACCAGCCTGTAGAGGGAGGTAGAGAGTAACATATTATAATACCAGCCTGTAGGGGGAGGTAGAGAGTAACATAGTATAATACCAGTCTGTAGGGGGAGGTAGAGAGTAACATATTATAATACCAGCCTGTAGAGGGAGGTAGAGAGTAACATATTATAATACCAGCCTGTAAGGGGAGGTAGAGAGTAACATATTATAATACCAGCCTGTAGGGGGAGGTAGAAAGTCACATATTATAATACCAACCTGTAGGGGGAGGTAGAGAGTAACATATTATAATACCAGCCTGTAGGGGGAGGTAGAGAGTAACATAGTATAATACGAGTCTCTAGGGGGAGGTAGAGAGTAACATATTATAATACCAGCCTCTAGGGGGAGGTAGAGAGTAACATATTATACCAGCCTGTAGGGGGAGGTAGAGAGTAACATAGTATAATACCAGTCTGTAGGGGGAGGTAGAGAGTAAGATATTATAATACCAGCCTGTAGAGGGAGGTAGAGAGTAACATATTATAATACCAGCCTGTAGGGGGAGGTAGAGAGTAATATAGTATAATACCAGTCTGTAGGGGGAGGTAGAGAGTAACATATTATAATACCAGCCTGTAGAGGGAGGTAGAGAGTAACATATTATAATACCAGCCTGTAGGGGGAGGTAGAGAGTAATTATTATAATACCAGCCTGTAGGGG